>NC_089764.1:2248813-2281313 GCF_040412425.1 Macrobrachium rosenbergii | reverse complement strand
CAGATGCAACGGTTCCCATTAAAACAATTAACTCTGATATGCCCAAAATGCATCAATTCAAGGCAACTGAAACCTGCAATGAAAGGTAAATTCAGGATAATGGAAATAGTTCAGTGCAAGGTGATTTCTGAGTTGGTAAAGATTCTTGCAAACAGGCTGCGACCAGTAGTAAATAAATTGGGATAAAAGTCAGAAAAATATATTTCAGCAAGATTTGCAAAATAGAGCAGGCTATGCAGTCTCCTTATAAATATAAGAGCCTGAATTTAAATCAGTGGCCATCATAAGTTGAGTAAATGGACCAGCTAATAGAACGGGGAACAGACATAATGTCAAGAGCCTGGCTGGCTTGTCCAAAGTTTTCAAAATTGATGCGGGCTTTTCGTGTTTGTCGCACATCCAGGTGTACCTGAAAGAATAATCTGGCACCAGTTAAGAATTCAAGGGAAAATGCTCTTACAGATTAGGTTTTAAAGCTTAAGATCCTCATTTCCCTTTGTGTGGATTGTGCCCTATAATACCTATAACCTCTCTGATCTGAACTGCAAACAGTACCCCACAGAAGGGGAAAAATCAAAATGTGTTCTTGTAGTATTAATTGAAAATGGAGGAGCTTATTGTTTAGCAGGCCCAGGCAAGATTAAAGGAGAATGGAATGTAGGGGACTTCTTCTTGGTTAAAAAAAAAATTGCTAACCTGGGATTTTAAATGATTCTCAGCCAACAATTCAACTGAAAGGTGGTTTTATTCCTGAACAATTTAGTTCCTAGCTGCCTGATAAAAAGAGGATTGTAAATTTAATTGACAGGTCCTGCCTATGAAAGGCCTTCACACCCTTTCAAACGTGAAGGTCTTGGCAATAAATAGCAATGGCAAAAAATGAATAGCCTGACCTAAAAGTGCTAAGAGGGGAACTGGGGTGGCTAACTGAATGCCTAAAAATCTAGTAGGTAGAAAATTTGTATCGACTACTGCCCTAACAACAGGATTCTCTACTCTTGCAAATGCACATAGTAAATACCTAACCTAACCTACTAAATCCTAAATAAATAAAGCACTGAAAAGTTGGCACTGACTAATGACACGCAATGAATTATGATTGGCATGTGCTTTAAATTAATAAATAAATAACAGCAAATTTAAATCTGAAATAACCTGAAGGGTAAATCAAAGTAAATTAAAAAGGCATCAGTTTGAGTCTGGAATGGGTTTGAAGGAGGTTAGTTAGAAAAATGTCAATAAATGAGAATAAGTTGTTTGTTGTTCATGCTACTGGGTCATAGGTCCACATAATGAATATGCTCTGGGCAGGTGAAAATAAATCACCCATGAGATGGAAAAATACTGTGCCAATGAACGAATAAATGCGAAGAAGAAATATGGCTCTGATTTGTTAAATGGTTTTTCTTCGGGGCAAAAAGGTCTGGCTAGGCCATTTCTCCGAGGTGATTCTGCCGACTCTGAAGAAAGGCCAGGAATCAGGAGCAAATTTAATGGTAAAGCCTTGTAAAATGAATAAAATTCTAAATGCTGTCAACTGTCATGGGAGTAGAACCAGTGTCTGTGTCCTGGTTTAAGCAGTTCCTGGTCGACCAAAAAAGAGAAAAAACAAAAAATAGGCCTGTCAGAGGGTCATCCTCGGCAATAACCGGAAGAGGTGGGAAGAAGAAATGTCAGGGGTCAACATAAACTTCAACCAACGATAATCATGGTTGTGAAAATTGGTGGATCTCCTGAAATCCGGGACAAATCTGGATCCGGCACTGGCACTAATGATCAGGCCAGGTAAAAAATAAGTAAGGTTGACATTGAGATTCCAGCCAAGACAGGCGGAGCTGAGGTGGCAGTGAGTGGCGCTTGCAAGTGGCACTAAAAATAAATTGATGTCAGACAAAGCTGAAGGGGACCCTGGCAAGACCCCTCGAAAGAACTGGAGTGATTTGGGACAGAGATTCCTGTCTGGATGAGAGGGCAGGGCCTCTTGGATCTATAGAAATGCTGGCCCTTAGTTAGCTACAATAGGGTGGTTTGACCATCTTTCTGAATGGCCCCTTAATAGGTTGAAGATCCTGCAGCGGTATTTGGTAATAAAAAAATATTAATGAGGAGGAGGTTTTGGAAAAGGGCTGTCCGGTGGATGAAATTCCAGAACTACCCCTGGAATGGTTGGATGTGAAATGCTTTAATGTCGCTCTTGGGCAAATGGAAGGTTTAAATGATGGTTACACAGCTGTCACAGAGGCTGTGTCCCTAACAGAAAAGGTTAATGAGGTAACTGGCGGAAACAGTCAGGCAACAGAGTGGTGTGGGGTGGGACATCCCCAGAGGATGTCTCATCCAAGCAGGAACTCCACTCCATGCCAAATACGCTTTAGACGACGCCAAGGCGGTGAATTTAAATGCTCTTTAAGGGTGATCACCCTGAGTTCAACTGTGGGGACGGTCAAGGATTGTTCATCCACCAGGTCACTGTCCACTTGGTTTGCTCATCTACCTTGGCACTGGCTGGCACTTGGGCCCGATCAATCAGGTTAATATCTGATAAAGTGTCAGCAGTAGTTGGCAGGTGCACTGGTGAGCTAGAACACATCCAGAGAAGTCACTGAGACCTTCTGTGTCCAGACCCTCCTCAGCTAAGTTCTCTCCGGCGGCTCAGCCAAAAACTGTGGCACTGATCAGGTTGATGTGCCTGGGGCAGTGACCACATGTTTGGGCTGCTAGGATATTCCAGAAGAAGAAGTGCCCTGAAGCTCCACAGTCTTGGCAAGGGCCCCTGGGATACTTTGATGATCTCCTACGGCAGTGACAGTATGCTGGGAAGGCGGGGTTGGATTAGAAGGAGAGGAAGAGGCTGGCAGTTGCTGGTAGGCTGCCGATGGTTGTTGCCCTGAAGGTTATTTTCCCTATAACGGACACGCTGCTTCGGCATGGCCATACTTCTTGCAGATGGTGCAAATTTTTGCTAGGTGGTCCGTTCCATAAATAATTTGAGCCTAATAGGTGTCCGGGTGGCACTATTCAGTGTTGCAATAACATGTGGGATGGGTTGTAAATCTCCAGGCATTTAGCCAAGTGGCAGGCTTCCTTGAGAGTGGCTGGCTGCTTGTCACTAAGATACACAGCCAGTGGCCCAGGCACACACTGGAAGAGATCCTTCCAGCATGGTCCTGTTAAACAAATTCTTGAAAATGTTGCACTTCAAATATTCAACCAGTAGTCCCTGCTTGAGTCTTGTGACAGGCCCATTCTGTCCAGGACCAGCTGATGTTCTTGGCCATACCTCAGAATCTTTATCTCCACCTCTCAGGAGTTGATCTTTATATGCCTTGGCAATGGCCTCACGGATGGCAAATTGAATGTCCCCTCGTTGATCCCTTTCCAGCACTCGATGATAAATGCTTTAGCCTTTCCCATCCAGGTGCTTGGTGAGCAATAAGGCCCTCCCAGCCAGGCTGACATCATAGGTCTTGAAGAGGAATTCGATCTCTTCGAGCCATTGTTCCAAATCATCTTCAGTCCATTTGGGACAAGGTTATTGACTGTCGATAGAGGTATTTAGGGCAGATGGGGTGGGGCTAGACGCTTGTTGGGCTGCTAAAGCTTCTGCAACAAAGATTCTTGGCTCCTCCAACTCAAAGCTCCTTGTCTTGAGCCTGAAAAATTTGTCTTGATAGCTTACTCTCTTTCTTTGAATTCTAGATCCATGCTCTTTCTTTCTTCTTAAATAAATTCATCTTCTCTTCAATCTTCTTTTATTCTTCTTTTCTTTGCTCGGCTTCTTACTTCTTCTCTCTTCTTTGTCTTCTTCTCTCTGTCTTTGTTTTTAAATAATTTCTTTGTTCTTCCATCTCTATTCTTCTTCGTACTTTTATTTTTGGCAATCTGCTCCTTTACAAACTTGTTAAAGGAAAAAGGTCGGAAAGGCCGTCCTCCTTCCTATAGTCCTGAAATATTGATGCTCTTTGGTTGACATGTTGCTGTGGGAAGGTGGGCGGCTAATCTTGGTTTGACTGGGTGTTCCCGGAAGGAAAGGTTTGTGATAATGATGGGGAAGTGTCCGTTTAAATTATTGGCACTTCAGTGAGTGGCACCTTTACTGAGGTGGCACTGTGGTTGAGTGTAATAATGTTAAGGTCCACTAGTGGAGCATTCCTGAAGGAAGTCTGAGTCTTATGGGCGGATAAGCATTCTCCATGAAGTGATCCTAAAGAGTCTATATCCTTATGGGGCAGATACACTGTCAATGAAAGTGTTCCTGAAGGAGCTAAGGTCCTATGGGCAAAACACTGTTGTATGGCACTCTGTTTCTTCATTTTTTCCCAATGGCTTATCAGTGATTATTTTGGTTGGGTGGCACTGTGGTGCCAGTGCATGAATTGGAGCAATAAATAAAAAAAATCAGTGCATGAAACAGGCACTGAATGGTCAATACTCTGCCTGAGGCAGAAGGTAAATTATGAGGAAAGGAAAGACTTTGAGACTCAAAAATAAAGTGGGAAATAAGGAAAGGAAAGAAGAAAGATAAATGCTTCAGTGATTGGATTTGGTTGGCAGTGCCACAGATTAGTGGCAATGTGAGAAATGGAAACTGGGGCATGACACGAGGTGGGTAGAAAGTTCTAAGAAACTAGTTATCTCCCTGACATGAGAACAGGTGAGGAATAAAAAGTGCATTCAATTTGCAATTTGGTACTTGTGACATAAATAAAGTCTTGAATAAAATATACCCAAAATCATGTACGACACTTGAATAACTTAATAATTAAATAGATGCCTGTAATCTATTTATTGTGTACGGCTAAAATTTTCTGGGATGAAGCACGAAAAGAAGATTATGAAGAGATTAATTCAATGAACAGGCCTGTTATAAATTTCGCACTGTGTATATGATAAATTTTTAATGAGTTTGAATCTTAAAAGATCAAATTTTGTTATAAAAAAAAAATTCTTTGTATTTTTTTTATGATTTATTAGTTATTTTCAAACTCATTCTGGAATTTTGTTACTTGTCAGTCAATTACACTAATAAAATATAAATGGGAAAAAAAAAAATCTCTCTCTCTTTCTCTAAATCTTTTTGTTCTCTCTCTCTCTCTCCTCACTTATTTTAGAGCGTATGCGCATGATCGTAATGGTTATGCTTATACTTTAGAGTTAACTTACCCTTTTTGTTTTAGGAAAAATTAATTAATTTTTGGAATTATGTTAAGTTAAGGCTTTCGTTTCTTTTAACGAAACTGAAAATTCATGCGTAATTTAAACAAGGTTCTAATGCATTCTCTTGTCATGAGCAAAATGTAAACAAAATACAAGTTTAAAAAATTCTCAAAGATATTCAAGTCTTTTGCAGTTTATCTCAGGAAATTAAGGTTGAAAAGTGATGGAATAACTGTTTCAGTGAATATATGAAATATAGACTGGGGTCGTTTAAACAACTGAATTCTTCGAAATCAACGCTGATATCACACCATTGACTTGGCTGGCTTTGTCGCTGCCAACAGATAATGGAAAGTTGGGAAAAACAAAAACGAAAAAATCTTACTTAACTCGGATCAATTTACATTTTTTTGAATGGAAAATGAATGGTTTGATGTCAAACATCAGCAATGCCTTTAATTACTTTAATATCTCAATCTGGGAGGGTTGTTAAATAACTACACCTGGAAATGTTTTCATTTTTGACACTGGGAACGATTTACACATGCGCCAACCTTGAACAGAACGTTTGTTTGCTGGCTTTCTCTGAATATTTTGAGACCGCAACACAACATTTTTAAGCTATTGTAAACTCAAAAATATATACCAAAATATAGAGAAATTGTACACTGTTTCTATGAAAATAACTGTTCTTGAATAAAATGATCTTAGCTACTTTTGGCTAACACATGCAGTAGTTCCCTAACTAAAGCACCTGACATTCAATCATCTGGCAACAAACTACTTTACTCCTACACTCACAAAATTTTGCGGAGACAAGCAAGATTCATGTCTACCTTTGAAGATTTAATTTAAGAACCTATAAATTACCTTCTTAAAGTCGCCATGTGTTAAATTAATGAAATTCTAACAAAAAGTGGTTGTTGCGCTTTTAGCATGAATTAAACAAAAACAATATCACACCCCTAGTTAAACCTACATGTCCTTTGTTATTAAAACTTAATAAAAATGTTGGCAATAACCTTTTACCTTAATGCACTTTGCAAATCAATCAGTTCACTATAAAAATTTTTCTGGATAATGAATTATTTAATTAAAATGCTCAGGATGATTTCTAGTTCATTTTCTAGTCTAGAAAAATAAGTTTAACATCGACCAGGTATGCTTGGATCCTGGTATTGGTCGTCACTAAAATAAACGGGGTCGCATTGAAAATGACGTAATTTTTGGAATAAATAAATTTATTAGGTAAGGACTGTCAATCGGTTACCAAAATATATCATTTGATTATAAAAATAAAAGGAATATTACCCGTGGAACTGTTATCTTAGAATTTTGCGTTAACAATTACAATAATGAAGGTCGCCATAAAGAATCAACTACAATTTAAAATTAAAAGGAGTTTATTTACAAATTGAAATTAGGGATAAATGATTTCTGTAAAAAATTCAGTCAGGATCTTTAAGACTTTCAAGATGTAATTGGCAAACAATTGAATTGATGTTTGATTCGATTGTGACAAATAGAATCGAAAATGTGGAGTAAAAAAATAAATAAATTTATGAATTTTACATTTAGGCTAATGCAAAATTCTTAAACCTTTCATATTACAGGCACAATTATGACCCAGTTATCGCCACAGGTTCCTTGATATCCAACCCAGAACTTTCAAAGATAAATATGAACACATTTTAAATAAAAGGCAATCAATATAAAAAATAACATTTTTCATTCTAAAGTAAATAAATCAAACTGAAAAGGGTACTTTTCTAACTTTTACCTTTGATAAATAAAACTAATATATGTCTCCCTAATTTAAATATTGTAAAATACTTCTGGGCGATTTCTCTCAGGATTGCATAAATGTTGTCCCATTTTGAAAGATAAATTCAATATATGCCACTAATTTATGTTGTATTGAAAGGTAGTTTAATTTTCTTAACAAACTTGGTGAATTTTAATATGTTTTTTTAACTGCTGTAATAAAATATTGCAGACTGATCCTATAGCAGCTAAAGGATTGCAGGAAAAATTTCCCTTAAATAAGAATATTGAATAAATATATATTTACCCATATATAATATATACATGATATGATGCAATAAATTGAATATTTTATATATAGAAACCATATATATATATATATATATATATATATATATATATATATATATATATATATATATATATATATATATATATATATATATATATATATATATATATATATATATATATATATATATATAAATATATATATATATATATATATATTATATATATATATATATATATATATATATATATATATATATATATATATATATATATATATATATATATATATATATATATATATATATATATGTAACTCAGGACAGAATTAACACCCTTTTGAAGGTGTAAATAACGTGCTCCAACGATCTTTAATCATGAAACGGAGGCGTATGAACGTTCGCTCACGAATCAACACTTACATCTATTTTTCTCTTTCTCTCTCTCTCTCTCTCTCTCTCTCTCTCTCTCTCTCTCTCTCTCTCTCTCCTCTCTCTCTCTCTCTCTCTCTCTCTCTCTCTCTCTCTCCTCTCTCTCTCTCATCGTTTTCCAAAGTTCACCCACCGAATCTCACTCATTCTCACCAAATCAATTAAATGGACCATTTAAAGAAACGCAATAGTTTCTACAAAAATAGGTTTATTATTCAAATAACCCAACAAGAAATGAATAAAACAAAGCAAAGATTAAAATGCATAATAAATGAAATATCGAGTTAGATAACTAAACTCTGAACTGCAAAACACTTCTGATTAAAGAAGTCTCACTATGGCTAATAGCCTGAAAATATCCAAACTCACACATACTCCCCAAATCAATAATTAGTCATGTCAAAAACAGTCTACCACATGTTATTCGAACCAGTCCACACTGTCCACCGACATCTGTCCACAGACATCTGTCGGAAGAATCAAACATGATAGAAAACTCCCAAAAATATATGAAATGCAAAACACAATAATGGAAAGTGTAAAATGCATAGCCAAGATATGGCAAACGTAACATGACAAAATAATAATATAAAAGAGGTATGAATATTCATATTAAATCTCCCACACCAGTTCAAAAGTTCATAATGATTAGAAAATCATAGTAAAAATCACAAGTTCAATTTTCTCCCATAAAAACAGAGATTTCAAAGTCTACCTTATCTGCCGATTTAAAGCCTGGATCCTCTCCAAAGCTACGTCTAGACAACTGCAGTTCTATCACGTTAATGAACGATCAAACTCACTTTTAGGGCAGATTTTGGCACAATCTAGATCAAATTAACGCACGTACTCACGAATATACATAACACTTCGGAGATCACCTGACTGGCAATATTGCTGAGGAATCAAACTATTTGTTGAACACAAAGATTTTACCTCGAGTCTCTCGACCTACTTCCATCTGACTCCATAAATTCTTTCATCACATCTTAAAGCATTGAAGCTATGAAATGCATATATGTGTCCTTTAAAATTGTAGCAGCCATATTTTCTGAAATAGAGCTCGGCCACCACATAAGAGCGTCTCGCTCTCCTTAACGGCAAACTAAAACAAAAGCATATGTATAAAACATAACAGAATAGAGCTATGCTCAATTAGCAATGTCTACTGCACTGCAGCTTTAAGGACTGCTCTCATGACGCACTTCCAAAGTCACTGGGGTTGAGTTCTTAGAGCCTTTACATGTAATCTTACAAACACGAATAAGCTTTACTACCCCCACAACAAGAATTATCAGTAAAATAGCTATTAAGACAATTAAAATTGTCGGCATAATATATTCCTGATACTCGAACATCACGGAATCGTCAATGTCTTCCAACGGTGGAACCGTCATTGGCACCTTGGTTGTAGGTACCTCCACTACCAAATGCTCGTTATGCGTATGACGCATAATTATCTTCTCGGAACTGTTGAATACAGCACGGCTAAGTACGAGAAATTCCGTAGACAGGATTCTGCAGGATGAATCAAACAGCTTGGATCCTCGAAGAACGAATGATGTCGACTTGTTGCTCTGGCACATCATTGTAACTGCATACTCCTTGCAAAAACACGGCAGGAAGAGTACTGGTGGACTCAATGTGGTAATCTCACAGGAACTGTCTAAAGTCACATTCTGTCGGAGTCTGTCCATGAACTAATGATAATTCACAACCACCCACAGACACAACTCGCAACTGGAAAATACTACTGTCACACACACACTTCTCTCTAACTAAAGTACAACTCGTCTTATAATCAACTCCCGAACCTTGATATTGATCTCCCAAAATGAACATGGTCTCTAATCTATCCCATGTCACTACTGAGTCTCCAAAAACACTCGAAAAAGGTCTAATAACAAAAAGGTTTCATGTTACTGAACCAAACAAAACTACTAATGCAAAAGTCAAACACTCACAATGTGAACTAATTCCAAGTTTGTATCTCAGAATAATCACAGTCAACTCACTACTAAGCACAACAACTCTACGGAACTCACTCATAAAAAAATTCTATCCAAACAGAAAAAAAATACTCGAAGAATCTTATCATAAAAGGTATCATATCTCGTAAAAGACATGAAAGTTCTACTCCGGTTAGCAAATATTTCGCAACACCTGACTAACTCTCAACAAAATAACAATTGACGTAATGGCAATCGCTCCCATGATCTCAACAACTATAATTACTCACAATACAGCTCCTTTTTTTAAAAAAAAAAAAAACTGAAAAA
Source organism: Macrobrachium rosenbergii (assembly GCF_040412425.1). NCBI lineage: Eukaryota > Metazoa > Arthropoda > Malacostraca > Decapoda > Palaemonidae > Macrobrachium > Macrobrachium rosenbergii. Next base: position 2,271,391 of record NC_089764.1, on the reverse strand, counting down.
AAAATCCAAATACTCAAATACGATCTCCCAACCCGAAAAAAAAAAAGATCAGACTTGTTCGGTCCGATATACTAAGTACCTCCCAAAAAAAAAAATCCTAAACAACAAAGATATTGCGTCAGATGATGAAACACATCATAACACAATAACACACTAACACACGGGTCAAATCTCGTATGAAATTAGCCCATGTCTCAATTCCTAAAATCATTCGAAAACAAATGATTAAGAACTTCAACATCCAAAATGAACAAGAGACAAAAAAAAAATAAAAAAAAATATCATATATATACAAACATCAACCCACTTATCCCTCTAACTATATACAAACGTTCCATTACATCCCAACTTTCTTTAACTTCGAAATATGGGTCAATTTCGTCACTCCAGTGTTTACATCTTTAACTACAAATCTATTCCCTCTTTTGATCTCTACAATCTCAAAAGGTCCGTGGAACTTCGGACTTAACTTATAATTCAGATCATTCCGAACATTCACTTTAACAAACACTCTATCACCCATCGAAAAAGCTACTCCCCTCGATTTCGCGTTACTTTTCTCTACCATTGCACGCGAACTAAGTTCAAGTTCTTTACTGATACGTGCAAATCTTTCTCTCGCTGTATTTATCAACGAAGTGACCGTAACATCACCCTGAACACACTCTGGTAACAAATCAAAAGGTCCTTTCAACTTGTATCCATACAAAGCTTCTGCTGGAGATATCTTAATTGTGTCATTCATCATAGTATTGATACTATATCGCACTTCATCCAAAGATCTGTCCCAATGTGTATCGGAACCTCCCACCGTCATGCGCAAAGCTTCGATTACTTTCCGATTCGCCCTCTCACACAACCCATTCGCTTCAGGTCTATACGGGATTATAGATACTTTCTTTATCCCCAACAAATTAGCAAGACCGTCTAAAGTCTTATTAATAAACTCCCTACCATTGTCTGTGATCAGACATTCAGGAACACCATATCGACAAATTATCCCCTTAAAAACGCTATAGCAACTTCCTCAGCTGATTTGTATTTCAGTGGGAAAATCTCGACAAAGCGAGTCAACTCATCAACAACTACTAATAAATGTCTATAACCATAAGCGGACTCTGAGAAGTTACCCAGAATATCCATATGCACTCTCTGAAACGGCCTATGTGGTATGGGATATGAACCCAAACGACACGACACTGTCGTCGCTGGCTTATTCGCATTGCAAATAGCGCACTTCTTCACAAAGGCTTCTACTGCGGAAAACATATTTTTCCAAAAGAACTTTGACCTGACGTTTTCATACGTCTTGTCCACACCTAAATGAGGAGAACCAAATTTACAATGTACAATGTCTAGAACTTGTGGTACTAGACTCTCTGGCACGATGATTTGTGTAATCTCACCCATGCTTCGAGTACTTCGCAAGTTATACTTAACTTTCCCTCACCAATAAATTATTCTCCAACTCTAGACCAGAAAAAGGCAACTTATACCCTTTCTTCGGTGAAACTCCCTAAGAAATGCCTTAGCATCTGACAACAATTTATCTTCATCTTGCTTTTGTTCCAGCAAGCCTATGTCCCAAGTGACATTTTCACCCGTAATATAACACACTGCGTTACTCTCACTATCACGAATAACAATCTCTCCCCGAGACTGCCGACTCACTATTTCTCCCCGAAGTATGCACTGTAGGAACGTGTATGTCCTCTACATGCGATCTCTCAGAACTACTAATATCAGAGACATTAGACACCAAATATTTACTCTCTTCTCCCACACAGGATTCGGTGTGTATTTCCTCATCCTCGACCGGAAAATATCTGCTCAATGCATCTGCAACTACATTATGCTTACCTTCAATGTATTTGAGGTTTGCATCAAAATCTCTCAATGTTAGGAACCAACGTGCTCTCTTGGGCGACAAATTTGGCTTATTAAAAGCTCTAACAACGGTTGATGATCTGTAAAAATCTCAACTTTATTTCCCAACAACAACATCTTAAAATGAACAAGGCTAGAGACGACTGCGAAAGCCTCCTTGTCCACAACTGACATCAGCCTTTCGTTACTACCACGTGTTTTGAACTTTCTGCTATAAAAGCAATTGGGTGTAATTTCCTTCAAATTTCTGCATCAAACACGCACCTATACCTTCCTGACTCGCGTCAGTCACTAAGGTGAACGGTTGACTAAAATCTGGAAACTTCAAAACTGGTGGGTTCACCAAAGCGTTCTTAAGCTTCTCAAAAGCTAATTGTTGACTATCACCCCAAACAAACTTAACGTCTTCTCGTAACAAATCTGTCAATGGAGACGCTATTGTAGAAAAATTCCGCACAAAACGGCGAAAGAAACCCGACATACCTAGGAACGAACGAATCTGTTTCCTGGTTTTGGGAACTGGAAAATTCACAATGGCTTTAACTTTCTCATCATTCACTCTAACTCCCTCTTTAGAGATAACATGTCCTAAATAGACAATTTTCTCTTCAGAAACTCACATTTGGCCAATTTGACCTTTAACCCAGCGAACCGTAATCGCTTGAGGACTTCTTTTAACACCTTTAGATGTTCTTCAATTGTATCTGTGCATATGAGAATGTCATCCATGTACACAAACACCGACTTTCCTAACAAGCCATGAAGTACTGTGTTAACCAGTCTAGTAAATGTTATTGGGGACCCTTGTAATCCAAAAGGCATCCTATTAAACTCGTAATGTCCTTTGGTACCGAAAATGCTGTATATTTACGGCTACTCTCAAAAGGGGAACTTGTAAAAACCCTTGCATAAGATCTATAGATGAATATATATTCTTGCCACCGATCTCAACAAACAAATCAGGCAAACAAGCTACCGGATATCTATCTGGGCATGTTTTTTCATTCAATTTACGAAAATCTACACAAACTCTGATACTACCGTCTTTCTTAGGAACTGCAAGCAAAGGAAAATTAAACGGAGAATTGGACGGTCTGATAATGCCTTCCGACTCCCACTTCTGAACTTCTTTTTCTACTTCTTCTCTGATCTTAAAAGGAATTCGATATGCTGGAATATATATGGGATTTGTACCCTTTTCTAGGCGGATTGAATGTTCTAAAACATCTGTAACTCCTAATTTATCTCCCTTCAAAGCAATGATATCTAGATATTCTTTCAACACTTTCTCTACTTTATCTGAATATTCAGGATAATCAACTTTAGCCAAATGTTCATGTAGAACCTGACTTCGGAACTGTTGCTCCTCGTTAGGAAACATATTCCCGTCTCCACAAAACTCACTAATTTATGCTCTTCATTAAACTCTTCAAAATCAATTACATAAGTACCCTTGTGATATTTTTTCACTGAGTCTTGATAGCTAACTAATTCTACTGAAGTCACGCCTGCGACTGAAATTTCATTCACTGACACCGTACTCACAACGTCTTTGAATTTCTCGGTTCCCTCAACAACGCACACTTGAGAAGGAAACTTTTTCTCTTTCAGCGACACTTTAACTAATGTAGGAACTCGCGGTTGCAATTCAATATCTTCCAACAAAAATCCTTTGAAAGATCTTTGCGGAATATCTTCACTCTCTAATGAATGTGTTACACATGTCTCAGACTGTGTCTTAAGTTTCTCACAAGTTTTTTTCCTGTGTATATATGGAACAAAACAACCCGACTCACCTATTGTAATCCCCTGAACTCCCGTAAGAATGTTGATGTTATGTCGCATACAAGAAGGGTGTCCTAGCAAAACCATTTCACCTAAGGCTAATCCTTCTATGACCAAAAATGATTCTACTATTGTCTTTCCACCGATACAAAGCGTAAGAAATGACGAACCTAAAATATTCAGTTTCCTCGCTTGTACATCACACACTGTCTCACTAGAAGGGACTAATTTGCACTCTGGAAACCTCGAGTGAAAAAGGTCAGCATTTACTAAGTTAACTGAGCTACCAGAATCAATGAAAATAGAAATTTCATTGCCATTAGAGAATCCACGTACAATCGGCCTAGGTTCTAGTGACTCTACGACCTGATTAGTCATTATCCTGTGTCCGTTTTCGAACTTATCTTGTGAAAATTCTGCTGTTCCTTTGTGTATCTAGAACTTGCATCATGTGGAATTCTCCTGTCATATCTAGAAAAACCTCCCCGGACTTCCTGAATAATCTCTATTCTTTGTGGCTGGGCAAAATCTCCATCCATGATCTGAAGATTTGCAAACTGAACAATATCTCACTCTGCAATTTGATTTACTATGGCCTATTTTATCACAATTAAAACAACGTATCGTTGTGACTGATCTCTCTGGAATTTTCTTCGATTCTACTCGTGCACATGTCTTCGCTGTTGCATCATTTCCCGAATGCGAGCGACTATCATTATTCTGTGGTTTGGAAACCGCAGCTGACATCTTTGCACCTCCCTGTACAAAAACTACTGTCCAGTGTCGGGCATTTTGCTAGATTTTTGTTAATCTGTGCAAACAAAAAGGATTCATCTGTATCCTGATCAATTCTCTTATCAAAACTATCTACAATTACATCTGGGACTGACGTTAAAAGGCAAGCAAAGTGTAACAATCTTTCAAAATTATCTAAGGAGATATTATTTCCAGTTACCCATGGAGAGCCTATTATAGATTTCTTTAACTCAACTACTGCATCAAATAAATTCGCACTGTATGTGACTAGTGAATCATTGCCCTTCTTTATTTTGAGAAACTCTCGCAAATTCGAACTGCGCATTCACGTTGAACTCCGCCATAAGTAGCTCGTAGAAATTTCTGCAGTTCATTCCAAGTTTTACACCTTCTGAACCCGAAACTGCGTGCTCGTTTCCCAATATCTCCTTTATCTAAATCCAGAAATGATTTAGCCTCTGTTAAAGCTTCAGCGCCATTCGTAATTTTCTTGGAATTCAGATAATTGTTCACTGACTCAATGAAAGTTTCTATATTTTGGGTTGGCTTTCCGTCAACTAACCCTTTAAAATTTGTAATTCCCCCACAAATGTTCGTCACTTTATGCACCACAATTGATTGGGATGTGCTTGCTGCATCGTCCGGCATTTTGTGAGTAATCACACGCCCTGAGCGTAACAACATAAAAGAGAAACCAAAAAGAACACTAGAGAAAGGCACAAGTTACCCCCTCTAAAAGAAGAATAGAAAACGGCGTTCTGCGCAACTTACGAGAATGGGGTACTTACCAATTTTGAAACAGAAAACGGAAGTACCTATCTCTCAACTTGCTAACCTGTGACGTCACCTACTCGACGACTTAGCAAAAAAAACACCCAGCGCGATTCTTGTTGAATCATCACTTTGCGTAATTAACTCACAATCGCCACTATTCACACTTATTTGGGTATTTTGTTAACCCCAAAATTGCTCTAGAGATCATCCAGATCTATTTCACAACTCCCCACTCCCAGTACTCGAATAGAAACGGAAAAAAAAAAGGAAAGGTTCCCCGTATTTCACACGTAATCACGACCTACTCAGTCATTCAACACTGACCCGTCGCCTTAGCTCTTAGGTGAAGTCGCCTATGCCTTGGGCATCAACGTTACCAATTAGTCTATTAGCAATCTCCCTCTTTCGCCATCATTAAAGACATTAAAATCATGCTGCCACCATTTAAAATCAAAAGACACCCGCTGCCGCCATTTCATTCTGTAACACCGGACAGAATTAACACCCTTTTGAACCAGTGTCTTTAACGTAACGTGCTCCAACGATCTTTATTCATGAAACGGAGGCGTATGAACGTTCGCTCACGGCAACACTTACATCTATTTTCTCTCTTCTCTCTCTCTCTCTCTCTCTCTCTCTCTCTCTCTCTCTCTCTCTCTCTCACCGTGTATCACCTCTCTCTCTCTCTCTCTGTATCGCCTCTCTCTCTCTCTCTCATCGTTTTCCAGTTTCACCCACCCAATCTCACTCATTCTCACCAAATCAATTAAATGGACCATTTAAAGAAACGCAATAGTTTCTACAAAAATAGGTTTATTATTCAAATAACCCAACAAGAAATGAATAAAACAAAGCAAAGATTAAAATGCATAATAAATGAAATATCGAGTTAGATAACTAAACTCTGAACTGTAAAACACTTCTGATTAAAGAAGTCTCACTATGGCTAATAGCCTGAAAATATCCAAACTCACACATACTCCCCAAATCAATAATTAGTCATGTCAAAAAACAGTCTACCACATGTTATTCGAACCAGTCCACACTGTCCACCGACATCTGTCCACAGACATCTGTCGGAAGAATCAAACATGATAGAAAACTCCCAAAAATATATGAAATGCAAAAACACAATAATGGAAAGTGTAAAATGCATAGCCAAGATATGGCAAACGTAACATGACAAAACAATAATATAAAAGAGTATATGAATATTCATATTAAATCTCCCACACCAGTTCAAAAGTTCATAATGATTAGAAAATCATGGTAAAAATCACAAGTTCAATTTTCTCCCATAAAAAACAGAGATTTCAAAGTCTACCTTATCTGCCGATTTAAAGCCTGGATCCTCTCCAAAGCTACGTCTAGACAACTGCAGTTCTATCACGTTAATGAACGATCAAACTCACTTTTAGGGCAGATTTTGGCATAATCTAGATCAAATTAACGCACGTACTCACGAATATACATAACACTTCGGAAGATCACCTGACTGGCAATATTGCTGAGGAATCAAACTATTTGTTGAACACAAAGATTTTACCTCAGTCTCTCGACCTACTTCCATCTGACTCCATAAATTCTTTCATCACATCTTAAAGCATTGAAGCTATGAAATGCATATATGTCCCTTTAAAATTGTAGCAGCCATCTTTTCTGAAAAATATATATATATATATAAATATAATATTTATATTTATATATATATATATATATATATATACTTGTTATAATATATTGATTAATTCTATTTTTTTTGCTTATGTTTATCTGTTATATTATAAATGACAAAGTAAACAAAAAGAACTATTTATCAGATGGTAGTTGTCAAAGTTTTTATAATGATCAGTGTATTAATTTATATATCCAGGATCGAGCTGTCACAACTGAACATAAGACTAACAAAAGAAATACCCAGCAATATTAATATTTTAAATTTTTTTAACCTTGATCTTGTATATACAAATTTGATGACGCCAAATTTATAAAATTTTGAAATTTAAAATTATTATTATATTTTAAAATTGAGCATGAATCCACATTATCATTTTATTTAACATAATATCTAATATTATTTCTTCAAATTCGTTGTGTATATGACATATGATAACTGTAATTTTAAGATTTTATTAACAAATTTAATAATTATTAAATATCAAGTGTAAATTATTTAAGTATAATAAAGAATTTACAACACTTTCATTTATGTTATTTTAATTAATAAAAATATTTTAATTCCAAATAATAAAAATCTTAATGAATTTTATTCACATCTGCTCTTTACCGAAAACCTGTTAAGAATGATTTTGCTTTATCACCTAATAGGATGATTGTAAATTTTATATGTCTTTGCAGCGTCCCTTCGACCCCTATTTGGCCAGTTTCATTCGCTTTTACTGCATTTCCATTTGATTACCTTTCTTCCATCTTGGTTTTCCACCCTCTCCTAACAATGGCTATTTTTTATCACAAATTTTACAGGGTTTATTTAAGATAAATTATTTCTGGACCATTTATTCTCATTTTCCAGCGCTGCATGACCTTATTTATTAAAATTAGTGTTATTTTTTATTTTGAAATTTAATTCCATTCCATTTCCATTCCATGCCACTCAGCCACTGACGGTTGCTCTTGAGAATATCAATTGCTATCTCTCTGTTGTTCTTTAAAGAACCGGATTTTTGGCTTAGCTTTTTCATGAACCCATCTGGACTTTCTTTTAGGATTATAAGCAATATTCATAAGGATAGTTTTGATGTCCCATTTTGAATTTCCTGGATTTGTCTATGCTAAAGCCGTTTTCATTCATAAAAAAAACAAAGCAGAATTTAAGAGAGAGGAGATTGGAATAATGAACAAAAGAGAGCAATTGGCAGTTGGATATTCGATGATAACAAGATACTTCTGCCTATATATATATATATTTATATATATATATATATATATATATTATATATATATATATATATATATATATACATGCACCTATATAACCCATATATGATATATTGTAAAAAGAAGAGAGAGAGAGAGAGGATGATTAAATCTGAAACTCTTCTCCTTCCCTGACAGTTTGGTAAAAAAAGAGTTTTCTTAGGTGCAAAGAAACTACCAAAACATCTAACAAAATAAGGGCTCAGAAAAATATAATAGTTTGGGGACAGTAAACTGGCTTTGCACTGTTTTCTTTATACAGGGAAACATAAAATCGTTTTCTATGATATCCGGATATATAAACATATATATATATATATATATGACCTGGGTCAGGACATCGCCCCTACCCCTGTCCAAAACAATAAAAGGTCAGGGCCAGGATAGCTCCTCTCATACGCGGCTCTTAAACAGATGCCAGAACAAATTTTTCAGTCCATAATGGAATTTTGCCCTGCCCTTCTTCCGATCAGCATTCGTGGATCCCTCGCTCCCTGTGTGCCCCGTGTTCCCATTCCACGTGGCCTTAGAAGACTTCCTCAAAGGGGATGAAGTCTTAAACGCGAAGCTGACATTAAAAGGCGGAAACTTTCATCATCCCAAGGGCGCCCTTTTCGCCCCAAAACACGACTTGAAGAAATATTTTAAATTGGGAGGCTACCATTTTTCCACGGTCATTGACCACACGTGTTTCTTTTACACGTATGTCATCCCTGTATGTTGCCCAAATGTGGTAATGTACCCAAAATCGAGTTGCTAAAACGATTACTTAGCCCCTTTTGCATTTATTAATCTCTGGGCCTATAACTTTGTGTTCCCTGATATTCCTTGGTCTCCAGGCCCACGTGTTCACAGCTTCTTTCCTCTGAGTCACAAGTAACGCCTTATCAACCTTTCACCTTCAGTGCACCCCCGTGAGTAATTCAATCCCAAATTCCAGCATTAGATGTGTAACGTGGGTCCAAATATCGTTTCAGAAAGACGCCTCGTAGCAGAATTATCCTTGGTCCGTGTTCTGGCATTCCTGTAGCTCCCCCTTCAGGAGGAAATCTACGGCAGTAATTTACCGTATTTTCAGTTAATTTTCCAAATTGACCTTGTGTGCTATCAAATATAACTATTTTTATATCCACGTGTTTCACGGGTCTTCCCCTAGTGAAGAGCCCTCCGCTCCGTGTACTTCTTTTTTTGTTTGAACAGTTTTTTATATGTCCTGGGTATCTTACAAGGCCATTTTCGAGTAAAGTAATGAATTGTGGAGTCATAAGATCCACCTGCACCAGGAAACATATAAAAATGGCGACCTGACCAGTGATTCTCAAAATGTTTGCATCCCCTCTTCCCCTTTGTTGTTTGTGTTGCAATTTGTGAAATCAGCAATTAGCTCATCTAAGCTGGATAAAATGGACAGATTACTGCGGACCTTTGAAAAGCCAGTATATAACAGGCCAAGGAAATTCTGCGTAAAGTAAACTGTGTTTATTTAGCGTTCTGACCTTTAAAACGTGGAAACTGCGTATCCCCTACGGAATTTTTTTTTATATCTGACCTATGTCCGAGGAAACAGAGAGAGAATTGCAAAAACTTAGCTTTGGAAGCCTTTTATTTTTTGCATGCCATTCAATTCATTAGGTGATAAATCATTAAAGGAATATTGCACAAATTCCTCCTGTAGAAACAATTTCGAAAAATCATTAGATATAAAAACAATAATGCGATTTCGGCTCAAAACACGTTTCGAAAGTCAGATTAGCATTGCTGACGCATTTTACCCTCTTTCTCACTGTTTAGAAATAGTTGTGAAAGCGTATATATACAGCCCAGGGCGTTAAAAAAACATAATCTTTCACCATTTATATATCTCGGCTCTGACCAATTTCTGTGCAAATTAAGAAAACATTTGTTTGGATTTGTTTCAAATCTGCAAGTTTTGCATTCTAAAACTGAATATGAACCTTTTCTGTAGTTCTGTTTTTTTATTTGTGTTTGTTTTGCCTTTTACACGGCTGTATGTTTTTCTATCTGTTGTGAACATCGTATTCTATGGCCACCCAAACAAAAAAAGGAGAAAAACGAATAAGTTTCTTAAAACAATCAGAGCTTTCTATACTGCGTATAATCAAGGTCATCGAAAACAGATCTACCTAAGATCCTGGTGGTCTCTGTATAATGCTGTTGTCCCCAATAAATCATGAAAATTTCAGCCACAGCCCGGTCTGTGGCTTATTGCGTCGCCAGATTGTCATTTTTAGGACCAATCACAACCTCAAATAAAATAGCCCGCTCTCGTCGTGAATAGAGAAATCATTGGTATATTCTGATGATTGGAGGGTGGATGATCAACATAAATTTGCAGCCCTTTATCATTCAAATTCATCGTCCCTAATGGCACAGAAAACGGACTACGGACAAAGCTGAAGACAAATCATTTTTTAATTCAAAAATCCCCAATCAGCCCGTTTCCCGGGGCTAAACACGGCGTATCAATCATTCCAATTTATAATCCAGATTATCAGCACATTCGTAAATCATTTGCGTATTCAATAATCGCCAAACACTATCTCTCTAATCAGCCCATTTTGTCACCCGCCAAAATCATCCAGGCACCAATGTCTCAATTTAATATAAAAACATCGTCCCCAATCAGCCCTGTCGTCTGTAAACCAGGAGACCAATCATACGTCCTTTGGAAAATGTCATTGTCATGCGCCCACAGCTCTGGGAAATTAATTGAACCTGGTACTGTTACTGTTCTTCTCTCCCGCCTGCAAAATGTCGACACGGTCTCAGCAGAGCGAGGATTTCAAGTTCTTCAATTCATGTCCTCAGGAAGGAACTCCGCCCTTTCCGGGAGAACTAAGAGACGGGTACAGGAGAGGATGGACGCCAATACAGGCAGAATAACAGGCTCAGGAGGAGAGACAAGTAGAATTAGAGAAAGACAGGCTCAGGAGAGACAAGTGTTGTGTATATATAAATTTTCAAAGAGAGACAGGAAGATGCCGCTGGAGGCATAGAGGCTGGCTCAGGAGAGAGACGGGAAGACGAGAGAGATATAACGTGAGGAGAAAGACTGGCCCAGAGAAATATAGAAGAAGCCGAGAGAGGGAAGAAATAATACAAGGGAAGAAAGTGCCCATAACTATAATGCTGCAACAGAGTGGCCCTTCGCCTCCACCTGCCCCCAGGGATGAGTGCCTTCAGCCAGGCTCGCCTGCATGCCAATAGTGGACGGAGGCCGAGCCCGAGTGTGGCTATATATTTCTGGACATAGTAAAGGCCTGCCCTGTGAGTGCCGCCGAACTCTCCCTGGTGTTGGGTCTTTCCTTGGAGGAAGGCCCTATTGCTTTATTAATATAGTAATTGTAGGATTATATTATAATTGGGGAGTGTCGCCAGACTATTTTTAAGTCTTCTGTAAAAGATAAACTATTAACGCTGGAGGAGTCTGTCATATCCGCTACTTGAAGGAGGCCAATCAAACCTGGGGCAGACTGGGCCTATGTTGATCATCACCCTCCAATCATCAAACATACCAGGCCGTTTGCAGACCCTCAACGATGCCATCGAACAAATTTAAATAGAAAACTTCCTACTCTACACCCCCGCCGGCCCTCGCCACGCAATCGCCGAGAAGGGAGCCCCACCTTAGCTGATTGCTGCCTTGGCTGCGGATCTCATGGGACACCCATCACCCCAGGAGAGCTTCGCAGCGCAAAATTACGCCACCACTACTTCGGGTGCCCTCCGCCGATTTTTACAATCACAGAAGCCCGTCGTAGAATTCAAAAAAAGATCGGGCATGCCAAAAAGCAATGCCGCAATAAACCACCAGCCTTCTCTCCCGGACAGCCCCAAAAGTCGCCCAGCGAACCATCTGCCGGGGAGTGCAAAGATTTCAGCCAAACCTTTTGCGACCTTCATCTTTTTATGGCCACTCTTCCTCATGGGCAAAATGCCCTAGAAATAATAAGGTTGGAACTCCCACCGTCGCCCTGGCAGAACGTTAGGACCCGAGTCCTTTATTCCCTCCTGCCGAGGGTCCCATCTGGAGTGGCACCTCCTCGAGGTAAATAGAGAGCACGCCAGGTCAAGGCATTTTTACGACTTTTGGCGCGCAAATTTCCCTCATAAGGAGGGACAAATGTTTGTGGAGCTATAATGACCGAAATAAGCTCGTCATATATTATTGAGATTGGCATTAAAAATTTTAAAACTGATCCTCCTTACTGTCCAACTGAGGTCACCGACCCTTTGAAGCCAGGACCCTTAGGGGCTCAGAGAATATAATAGTTTGGGGACATTAATCTGGCTTTGACTGTTTCTTGGTACAAAAGACTTTACGTTTTTCTATTTATAGCCACCACCATTCCTGGGTCCCCATTCCCCAATAAATCATCCAAATCAATAAAGTGCCAGGCACGGACATCCTCTCACACGCGTGCCTAGGCCTCAGCCAGATCTCCTTCAGGAGAATCTGCGGCCTTCAGCTCCCTGCTCAGTGCCCTTCTGGCGCACTGGCATGCCAGTCTCCGCCCTGTCCAGACACACGAGACCACCATTCACATCGCCACCAGCGCTGCCAATGTCAGTGCCTGAGCTGGTCACCCTGACATTAAGCAAGTCGACCCCGCCCCTCCGGCCGTCCCCTCTCTCATCTAATGAGATTCTTCCGGAGAGAGTCATGATTCTGCCCGCCTTCCTGGGCCGATGAACTCTGCGATCTGCGTAATTAATGTCGAGATGGCCCCTACAAATTCCTGGTAATTGTACGCAGCAGTTGACCCAGATTACACCCTTTTGCATTTATTTTTGGCCTCTGGGCCTATATTCCCGTTCCAAGATAACGGTTCAAGGAGGAGAGGTTCGCGTGTTGGAGTTACCACTGGTGTGGGCGATCGCAATGCCACAAGGAGCCCTGAGCCTTCTGGCCCCTGTGTAAACTTGGGCAAGGGCCCCATCTTCATCTCTTGAACGTCTTGCCACCTTTCATCCAGGAGAGGATGTCAAGGCCTTCCGCTATCTTCTTCCTTTCCTTTCCTGGAATTTCTATCCCTCATCCTTCTCTATCGATCTTTCCTTCACACTTTCAGTACTTTACCGTATTTTCAGTTAATATTTCCTTATCATCCCCTTTTGAAATGTATAAATAATTTTATTTTTAAGCAGTAAGAGAGACAGAGTGGGAAGTGCCACGCCTTCCCCGTCCTTTGGCACAAGGCAGGCGTGTCAACTCTTCCTGAAGGGGTCGCGCCCGCTTTGGGTTTCTTTTTATATGCCCTTTACATATATATATGAGAGTTAGCTCTGACCGTCGTCTGTTGGCGACGGAAGTTAGATAAAGAAGTAAATCATAAATACCTCACTCTGTTATCCTTTATTTTTACGTATATTATTTACTTTTTGTATATTTAATCTTTCCTTATTTTTTTACATAATCTTGAGTCACAAGACTCCTGCCCACACAATTTTAACGTTGCCCTTTTTTTAATCATATATATATATATATATATATTAGTATGAAGTAATATCCTTCGTTGTTGTTCTGTGTAGTTTCCCTTTTTTTATTTACATTTTTTTTTTTAATTATCCAGTGGAGAATGTTATCCTTGTCCATTTTCCCCTTCATTTGTTTATCCTCCCATTCATAAGTCGAGTAGTCTATTTTATAGCTTTAACACCTTATAGTTGTAAGCTGCAGACGTAAAAAATTTAAACGTCATTTAAGTTGGCGACTATTAAAACCCGCTTTGTCTCTTTGCCTCACAGCTGTCAAGTTCTTGCCCCTTCAGATTAGCGTTCGTGGGAAATATTAGAAATGCTCACCCTCGAGCTTCAAACAATTGGAGGTCGATTGAAAAGAAGAATTGAATTCTATTATTACAATTTTGGTAAAGGGGATATTATTTAATACCTCGTGTATTGTCACGAATGCCGCCTCTTCAAGGCACAAGTAATAGCATGCCTGTAATTCCAGGATAGCATTAAAGGAATCAGCTGTACAGTTTACATTTGTTTCCTTTAAATTCTGCCTTGTATTTTTATTTTGTTGTTGTTATTTTGAAATTTTGAAGTGTTCTTTGTTTATTTTCTTTTAGCGCCTTATTACCCCAGTAAAGTAAATCTGAATAAAGAATGGGTAGAAACAGTACTTAGAAGTATTTGAGCAATAATTAATTTGCAAAAGAAGTTTACCATCTTTTATTGTATATTCTAAATTGCACTAAATTGCCTTCAAAGTAAATCTTCAGTTTGTTATTGATTAGTGTGGCATCAGAGTTTTACAAATAAAGTAGCGTTTTAAAGGTTGTAGCAAAGTAAAGATAGAATAAAGTCGAAATGTTTCCTTCATCATTTTTGCTTTTTTATCAATATTAAACCCAAATATAGGTGTGAATATTATCTTGCCAGGAGCTGTAAAGAGTAGCGCCAAAATACGCTAGGAAACTGTTCTCCTTCCCTGCTTTGGGTTGGTTTGAACCTTTGAAGGTCGGGGAAATAAGGGCTCAGAGAAAATATAATAGTTTGGGGACAGTAAACTGGCTTTGCACTGTTTTCTTTGGTACAGGGAAAGAAAATCGTTTTCTATGATATCCGTGTCGGCGACCTGGGTCAGGACATCGCCCCTACCCTGTCCAGAAGCAATAAAAGGTCAGGGCCAGGATAGCTCTCTCTCACACGCGCTCGCTAGTTTAAGCCGAGAACAAGTCAGTCTCTCGGGCCTTTGCCCCTGCCCTCCTCTTCCGCTCGCCGCCACGTGGATCCCATCGCCGCCCTGTGTGCCCGTGTTCCATTCCACGTGGCCTTAGAAGACTGCAAGGGGGATTGCAAGTCTCCAAACGCGAGCTGACATTAAACGGCGGCCTTTTCATCATCCCAAGGGCGCCCTTTTCCGCCCCAATCTACTGACTTGAAGAAATACCTTGGAGGGGAGGCTACCATTTGTCCACGCTCCCACACGTGGTTCTCGGCAGAAGACGTCGTCATCCCTGCGCCCCTACAAATGTGGTAATGTACCCAAAACGAGTTGCTAGTCACGATTACTTAGCCCTTTTGCATTTATTAATCTCTGGGCCTATAACTTTGTGTTCCCTGATATTCCTTGGTTCAAGCCAGGCCCACGTGTTCACAGCTTCTTTCCTCTGAGTCACAAGTAACGCCTCAGGGAGTCCTTGGCGCCTTCAGTGCACCCCCCCAGTAATTCAATCCCCAAATTCCAGCATTAGATGTGTAACGTGGGTCCAAATATCGTTTCAGAAAGACGCCTGTAGCAGAATTATCCTTGGTCCGTGTTCCTGGCATTCCCAAGCTCCCCCTTCGGGAGGACTTCTACGGCAGTAATTTACCGTATTTTCAGTTAATTTTCCTTTTGACCTTGTGTGCTATCAAATATAACTATTTTTATATCCACGTGTTTCACGCACTTCCCCTAGTGAAGAGCCCTCCGCTCCGTGTACTTCTTTTTTTGTTTGTGTTTTATATGTCCTGGGTATCTTACAAGGCCATTTTCGAGTAAAAGTAATAATTGTGGAGTCATAAGATCCACCTGCACCAGGAAACATATAAAAAATATATATATATATATATATATATATATATATATATATATAATATATATATATATATATATATATATATATATATATATATATATATGGATATATATATATGTATGTTTATTATATTTTCCCATATAACATCATTTATGCCATCAAATGCTAATTTAAAGAAAATATTATATGCATATTATATATTTTATATATATATATATATTCATAAGCATATATAACAATAATATAACATATTATATATATATATATATTTTATTTTAATTATAATCCATAAACCTGCTAAATTATGATGAATTCCTTGCTGTTTCCAGAATATATGTTACCAAAATAAATAGGTTTTAGTCATATATTTATACTTTAATTAATATAGACTACATTGTTCCATATACACTTAGTTCCCATCATCTTATATATTATCGGAGACCTTAAACTGAACCCGTATTACCTATATATATCCCACTCTTATCTTTTGCCTATATTTATGCTGGATGGTTAGTCTACTGTTTCAGGAATGAAGTGACTTGTGAATGGAACGGATGCCCTTGAACATTTGTCAAAATCTGTTATATGGGCAAAATCCCAGTTTATATATATGAGGTGTCCATTGGTAACCATTTCATTGTATATTATTTATATTTTTTCAGTCTCTTAAGTCCACTAAACGCTGAATATTTTCCACCTTCATCACTGATAATTGTTTCCTTACTCATTGATGTTGGGCATCATTAATATATAACCCATGTATATGTATATTGTCTCTTTGTCGTTACAATGGTCTCATCTCCCCAAGACCTCTTCTGAGCTCTCTTTCTTTAGCTTGCTCTCTGGTTGGACCTCTCTCTCTCAAACACTTGCTAAAAATAGCTCTTTAAAACAAAAGATATCATCCTACAAAAATCAGGTATCCAGTGGCCGCAAAGATTCATATTCTGAAATTTGCATTAATGATGATTAGTCCCAGATTCTCCTTTATGTACGGAAAAAGAAACAAACTAAAAGCAGTTTGGACTATTTTAATGTATTGAAATAACTCCAGCAGTGTCTCGCAGATGTAACAACAAAAGCTACAAAGTCTCAGGAACATATCATATGTGATCTGTCATGTTCCAAATTATCTTTTGAAATGGCAATGTTACACACATGTCGAACAGATGATATTTTATCCATGGTTCCAGAATCATTTTTTTGTTGAAAGGAACCACTTGCCATAAAAATCTGTTTAAATGTTTACTGATTACCGAAACAACTGAGATAATTTTAAATGTTGAGATAATTATAATTTATTTAAAATAATGTTCAGTTATCTGTGAGGAGTTTTTAATCATGAGTTTTATTTTGTTGTTAATCACTATCCAGCGAAGGGAATTTCAGTTCCAGACCTTTCTGGAATATTTTCTATCTTTTTGGATAAAGAACCTCCTTTCATGGCGATTTATTGTCTTCTTTTTTTCCAGATACAACGAACGTGGTCATATCAAAGGATTTGAGAAACACCCAGAAATCCTAACTAGAACTTATTCAGACTTAAGAAGAATTAAGAAATGGCAAAACTGTTGGCTTGTCACTTGCATCCGGTAAAAGAATATTTTGTTTCATTCAATACTGTTAAATGTCCAGGAATTTTTAATGCAATCTACCACTTTTCACCTATTTTACCTGTGAAATTGCTGAACCTTAAAAAATTCATTTTCGAAAAAATTTTTATTTAATATATATATATATATATATATATGAATAAGATGTATATATATATAAACCATAGTATATTTTATAATATACTATATACTAGCCAAACTTTTGTTTATAAGATAAATAGTATATTATATATACATGTAGCTTAATTTTATAGTTTTATCATATATATAGGAAAATCATCTATGTATGATTTTGATTCTGATCAAAATATACATATTTAGTATATATTATATAACAATGATATATATCTAGACTATATTTGATGTTGTTAAGAGGGTGGTTATATATTGATATATATTATAGATTATGTCTTTATATAAATTTAATATCCATCAAAGTCTATGATAAAGCGCTTCGTCGGTAAATCGGGAGACCAATCATCGCTAATTCTTCGTCCCCAATCAGCCCGTTTTGTCGGTAAATCGGGAGACCAATCATTGCTAAATTCATCGTCCCCAATCAGCCCGCTTCGTCGGTAAATCGGGAGACCAATCTTGCTAATTCATCGTCCCCAATCAGCCCGTTTTGTCGGTAAATCAGAGACCAATCATTGTTAAATCTCATCGTCCCCAATCGTTCGCTTCTGTCGGTAAATCGGGGAGACCAATCATCGCTAATTCATCGTCCCCAATCAGCCCGCTTCGTCGGTAATCGAGAGACCAATCATCGCTAATTCTTCGTCCCCAATCAGCCCGCCCGTCGTAAATCGAGACCAATTATCGCTAATTCATCGTCCCCAATCAGCTCGCTTGCCTGGTAAAACTCGGGGAGACCAATCATACGTCCTTTGGAAAAGGGTCCAAGATTCCCACAGCTCTGGGGAAATTACCCGGTGTTACTATGTCCTTCCTCCCGCTCAAAAATGTCGACACGGTCTCAGCAGAGCGCAGGGATTCTCAAGTCTTTCATGTCTCAGGAAGGAACCGGCCTTTCCGGGAGTAATCCAAGACTGGGTACACAGAGAGGATGGACGCCATACAGGCAGAAAGACAGGCTCAGGAGAGACGAGAAGAAGCCGCACGGCAGGAACGAGAAGCAGAGAGGCTGGCTCAGGAGAGACGGGAAGACTTAGAGAGACAGGAACGGGAGGCAGAAAGACTGGCTCAGGAGAGACGAATAGAAGCAGAAAGACAGGAACGGAGGCAGAAAGACTAGCCCAGGAGAACGAGACGAGCCAAAAGACTGGGCCCAAGAGAAACGAAGAAGGAGGGGAAGAGAAGGGACAAGCAGCGTGCCCATGAACTCGCAATGCTGCAACAGAGTGGCCTCTTCCTCCACCTGCCCCCAGGGAATGAGTGTTTCCTTCTAGCCAGGCTATCGCCTGCATGCCAAAGTGGACGGAGGCCGAGCCCAGGTGGCCTGACAGCGCGAGACAGTGTTAAAGGCCTGCCCCTGAGTGCCGCCGAACTCACCCTGGTGTGTTAAGTTCCTGAGGGAAGGCCCTGATTGCCTACAGGGCCTCCCGCCGGAGTGAGCAGGAAAATTGGGGGAGGTCGCGCCAGACTATTGCCAAGGCGCATTTAGATAAATCCCTGAACGCTGAGGAGCGGATGCGCTGGCGCGGGCCAGTGAAGTGAGGCCAATCAAACCTGGGCAGACTGGGCCTACAAGTCCGAGCGTGCCCACTGCCTACAAAATGGTTCGGAGGCCGGGTTACGACCTCAACGATGCCATATCGAACAAATACAGATAGAGAACTTCCACTCTACACCCCGCCGGCTCTCGCCACGCACATCGCCGAGAAGGAGCTCCCACCTTAGCTGATTGCTGCCGAATAGCGGATCTATGACACCCATCACCCCCAGGAGAGCTCGCTGCAGCGCAAAATTACGCCACCCGCCTACCTATCGGGTGCCCCTCCGCCGAAGAATGGGCAATCACAGAAGCCCGTCGTGTGCGGTTCTGTAAAAAGATCGGGCATGCCAAGGAGCAATGCCGCAGTAAACCACCCGCGCCCTCTCTCCCGGACAGCTCCCCTAATAAGTCGCCTGCGCCCTCTGCCGGGGCAGTGCGAAGAGATTTCAGCTAAACCTTGCACGGCGTGCAAGGTTTATGGCTACTCTTCCTCTATGGGCAAATGCCCTAGAAATAATAAGGCAGGAACTTCGCCGTCGCCCTGGCAGTAACGAATCCCGAGTCCTTAGGCCCTCCCAAGCCGAGGGTCCCATCTATGTGGCACCTCCGAGGTAACATCAGCACGCCAGGTCGAAGGCATTTGACGACTCTGGCACGCAATTTCTCATAAGGAGGGACAAAGTTCTATGGAGCTATAATAGACCGACGCAAGCCTTCGTCACCATTGGAGGGCATTAACGATTTTAAAATGATCCTCCTACGGTCCAACTGAGGGTCACCTGACCTTCACAGAGCCAGGACTTTTCTGTCTCTGCCGTAGCGAAACACATTCCAGGAGACTATGACGTCCTCCTGGGCCAAGACTTTACGCCCCATTTCAAGCCACCACCATTCGGGGTCCCCATTCCCAATAAATCATCCAAATCTGAGTTCAGTGCCCGCACGGCATCCGGCGTTAGTGCCGAGGCTCTCAGCCAGACTCCTTCAGGAGAATCTCGGCCTTCAGCCTTCGCCAGTGCCCCTTCGGCGCATTGAGCAGCGCCAGTCTCCGTCCGTCCAGACAGACGAGATCTCACCACCACATCGCCACCAGCGCCAGTGCCAATGTCAGTGCCTGAGCTGGTCACCCTGCAAGCAAGTCGACCTGCCTCCCGGCCGTCCCCTCTCTCGCCGCCTGTCGCAGAGATTCCTCTTGCTAGTCGCGATTCTGCCCCGCCTCTGGGCTACGAACTCTGCGATCTGGGCGCCGTTAATGTCCGAGATGGCGAACGAAATTCCTGGGCCGCTGTCGCAGCAGCTGACCCAGATGGCACCCCACGCCCCTTTGGCCTCGGCCCGATTCTCGCCAAGGACAACGGTCCAAGGAGGAGAGGTTTCGCGCGGAGCTACCACGGGTGGGCGATCGCAGGTAGTCCACAAGGAGCTCCCGAGCTCTTCTGGGCCCCCAGTAACCCTGGCATAGGGCCCCCATTCATCTCTTGAACGTCTTGCCACCTTTTCATCCAGGAGAGGATGTCAAGGCCTTCCGCTATCTTCTTCCTTCCTTTGGAATCTCTATCCTCATCCTTCTCTATCGATCTTTCCTTCACACTTTCCTTACCACCGCAAGCGGTACACATGGGATATCATCCCTTTTTGAAATGTATAAATCCTTTTATTTTGAAGCAGTAAGAGAGACAGAGGAAGTGGCAGTACGCCCTTACGCCCGTCCTTTGGGCACAAGGCAGGTGTGTCAGCTCTTCCTGAAGGGGTCATGCGCTCTCTTTGGGTTTCTTTTCCCTGCCCTTGGGCTGGAGAGTATTTTGATCGTCGTCTGTTGGCGACGGAAGTTAGATAAAGAAGTAAATCATAAATACCTCACTCTGTTATCCTTTATTTTTTACGTATATTATTTACTTTTGCATTTAATCTTTTCTCATTTTTTTTTTTAACGAATCTCGAGGCACAAGACTCCTGCCCTTACGAATTTTAACGTTGCCTTTTAATCACCGCGGTGCGGCCTGCCCTTTAGTATGAAGTAATATCCTTCGTTGTTGTTCTGTGTAGTTTTTTTTTTTATTTACATTTTTTTTTTTTTTTTAATATCCCTGTGGAGAATGTTATCCTTGTCCATTTTCCCCTTCATTTGTTTATCCTCCCATTCATAAGTCGAGTAGTCTATTTATAGCTTACACCCGAGTTGTAAGCTGCAGACGTAAAAATTTAGCCGCCATTTGGTTAAGTGTTAAAACCCGCGAATAATCTCTTTGCCTCACAGCTGTCAAGTTCTTGCCCCTTCCAGATTAGTTGCCCGGAAATATTAGTTATGCCTGCCGAGCTTAGAACAATTGGAGGTCGATTGGAAAGCAAGAATTGAATTTCTATTATTACAATTTGGTAAAGGGGACATTATTTAATACCTACAGTGTATTGTCACGAATGTCGCCTCTTCAAGGCACAAGTAATAGCATGCCTGTAATTCCAGGATAGCACAAGGGAATCATATTTACATTTGTTTCTTTTAAATTCTGCCTTGTATGTTTTATTTGTTGTTGTTATTTTGAAATTTTGAAGTGTTCTTTGTTTATTTTCTTTGAGCGCCTTATTAATTCTGCAGTAAAGTAAATCGAATAAAGAATGGGTAGAAACAGACTTTTAGAAGTATTTGAGCAATAATTAATTTGTAAGCAAGTTTACCCTTTTATTGTATATTCTAAATTGCAATTGCTCCTAAAGTAAACCTTCAGTTTGTTATTGATTAGTGTGGCATCAGAGTTTTACAAATAAAGTAGAAGTAAAGGTTGTAGCAAAGTAAAAGATAGAATAAAGTCGAACGTTTTCTGCTCATTTTGCTTTTGTCAATATCTGCACCCGTTTATAGGTGTGAATATTATCTTTGCCAGGAGTTGTAAAGAGTAGCGCTAAAATCCGCTAGGAAACTCTTTCTCCTTCCCTGCTTTGCTGGTTTAACCTTTAGTCGGGGTAATAGGGGGTCAGAGAAAAATATAATAGCTTGGGACAGTAACTGGCTTTTGCACTGTTTTCTTGGTACAGGGAAAGAAAATCGTTTTCTATGATATCTGGTGCGACTGGTCAGACACGCCTCCCTACCCCTGTCCAGAAGCACAAAGGTCAGGCCAGGACAGCTCTCTCACACGCGCCGCTTAGTTTGGGCTAAGCAGTCACGCCTGCGTGGCCGCTGCTCGTGCCCTCCTTCTTCTGCTCGCCACGTGATCCCATCGCCGCTCTGTGCCCCGTGGTTCCATTCCATCGTGGCCTTAGAAGACTGCAAGGGATTGCAAGTCTTCCAAACGCGGGCTGACATTAAACGGCGGCCTTTTCATCATCCCAGCGCGCCCTTTCCCCACCCACGACTCTGAAGAAATACCTTGAGAGGAGGCTACCATTTGTCCACGCCTCCCACACGCAGCCGGGCAGAAGACGCCGCTATCCCCTGCGCGCCTACAAATGTGGTAATGTACCCAAAACGAGTTGCAAGTCACGATTACTTAGCCCTTTTGCATTTATTAATCTCTGGGCCTATAACTTTGTGTTCCCTGATATTCCTTGGTTCAAGCCAGGCCCACGTGTTCACAGCTTCTTCCCTCTGAGTCACAAG
>NC_089764.1:2201313-2241313 GCF_040412425.1 Macrobrachium rosenbergii | reverse complement strand
TAGCATAATTTCTCCTGGTCTGTGTTCCTGGCATTCCCATGCTTCCTCCCTCTGAGGACTTTCTACTGCAGCAGCAATTTAACGTGTTTTTAATTCATTTTCCCTTTGATCTTGGCTGTCACATAAATATACCTATTTTTGTATCCACGTGTTTCACACATTTCCCTTTGAGAAAGAGCCCTAAGCTACTGTATAACTCTTTTTATTTTTCTGTTTTATATGCTCCTGGGTAGCTTACAAGGCCATTGTAGAGTAAAGTATTGAATGTGGAGCACCAGGAAACATAAAAATGGTGACCTGACCAGTGATTCTCGTAACGATTGCATCCCCCCCTTTTGTTTGTTTGTGTTGTCATTTGTAAAATCAGCAATTAGCTCAGCTAAGCTGATACGAGACAGATTACTTAACCTTTGAAAAAAGCCTGTAGCGCAACAGGCTACGGAAATTCTACGTAAGTAAACTGTGTTTATTTAGCGTAGGACACTTTAGCAAACGTGACTAAACCTAGGAATTTTTTTTATAGTAGGGCGCATGTCAAAGGAAAACGAGAGAGAGGATCGCTGAAATTTAGCTTTTGAAAGCCTTTGCACGTGGCTTGCATGCCATTCAAGTAATTTATTTAGGCTCTAACCCATTAAAGGAATAGTACGCATATTCCTCCTGTGATTTTGAAATCGAATCCTTAAGTAGGTGCCAGAAATCGACTGCAAACACGTGTTCGAAAGTCAGACTAGCATCACTGACTCATTTTTATTCTCTCTCTCAGTTAGAAATTGGGCGTGATCGAATGTTATGCTGGGCAAACACGAAGGACTGCTAGAGTTCAACCAATGTCGTTTTGTTCCCTCCGTTTGGGGAAATACCGAGTCTGTTTACAAAGATTAACTTCATTCATTCATTCGTCGCAGACAGCTGGCCCAGCGGCCTATCAGATAAACAGACCGGGAGGCAAACGGCCTTGACCAACAATCGTAGCCCAGTTAGGAAATGTGTGAAAATTTGTTTTTTTTATTTTACTTTGCTTTCCTTCAGCTCGCTCCGTCAAATTGTTTGCATTATTGGGGGGTCTGACGTTATAAGTACTGTATTGTTCTGTTTTTTGCTTGTTTTGTTTTGTGCTTTTACTATGGCTGTGTGTGTTGCATATCTGTTATGAATTTGGGATTACCACCCACTTAATTGCCATTGAGAATAAAACTTCTCCCATAAGTAAGTAAAACTAGCACTTTGCTAATCAGACCTCGTCTGTGCGGGAATTCTAGGGACCCATATATTTCAATCTCGTCTCCAAGTCAGCCCGTTTTGTTGGTACCTTGGGAGACCAATCATTTGCTCATTATCGTCCCCAAATCAGCCCGCTTCATCGGTAAATCGGGAGCCCTATATATTCCAATCTCGTCCCCAAGTCAGCCCGATTTGTCAGTACCTTGGGAAACCAATCATTCGCTCATTATCGTCCCCAAATAAGCCTGCTTCGTCGGTAAATCGGGAGACCTATATAATCCAATCTCGTCCCCAAGTCAGCCCATTTTGTCGCTACCTTGGGAGACCAATCATTTGCTCATTATCGTCCCCAAATAAGCCCGCTTTGTCGGTAAATCGGGAGACCTATATATTCCAGTCTTGTCCCCAAGTCAGCCCGTTTTGTCGGTACCTTGGGAGACCAATCATTTGCTCATTATCGCCCCCCAAATCAGCCTGCTTTGTCGGTAACTTGGGAGACCAGAGAATTCTATTCCTAATTCCCCACTGTAGTCTGACAGCCAGGGCGGGAGATCATCCATATGTCCTTTGAGGAAATTCCAAATTCCACAGCTCTGGAAAATTAATTGTGTGACATTTATGTCCTCTCCTCCCACCTGCAAATGTCGACAAGATCTCAGCAGAGTGAGGATTTAAGCTCTTCATGTCCTTTGTGAAGGAACTTGGCCTTTCCGGGAGAGAACTAAGGGACTGGGTACAGTTGAGGATGGACACAATACAGGCAGAGAGACAGGCTCAAGAGAAACGAGAAGAAGCGAGAGACAGGCCCAAGAGAGACGAGAAGAAGCAGAAAGACAGGAGCAAGAAGCAGAGAGACAGGCTCCAGAGAAACGAGAAGAAACGGAGAGACAGGAACGAGAAGCAGAGAGACAGGCTCAAGAGAAACGAGAAACCACGGAAAGGGAAGAAAGGGACAAGCAGAGTGCCCATGAACACTCGCTGCTGCAACGGCGTAGCCCTTCACCTCCATCTGCCACCCGGGGGATGAGCGCCTTCAGCCAGGCTCTCGCCTGCATGCCAAAATGGACGGAGGCCGAGCCCGAGGTGTGGCTCGACACCGCCGAGACAGTCTTAAAGGCTTGCCCCCTGAGTGCAGCCGAACGCTCCCTGGTGTCGGGCAAGTTCCTTGGAGGGAAGGCCCTTATTGCTTACAAAGCTCTCCTGCCAGAGGAGCAAGAAAATTGGGATGTCGTCATCCGCCAGATTATCGCCAAGGCGTATGAAATAACCCCCGAATGCTGGAGGTGGCACTGGCGAGGGCAAGTTAAGGAAGTAAATCAGACCTGGGCAGACTGGGCCTACCAGTCTGAGCGCACCCATGCCAAACGGTTCGAGTCCATGGGGGTTATGACCCTCAACGAAGCAATTGAACAAATGAAGATAGAGCACTTCTTACTCTACACCCCTCCAGGACTCGCCATGCACATCTCTGAGAAGGAGCCCCCGACCTTAGCTGATTGCTGCCGGTTAGCTGACGTCTGGGATACCCATCACCTGCAGGAGAGCTCCCTGAAGAAGAAGCTTCAGCCTCCCTCCTGGCTCTCAGGTGCCCCTCAGCAGAAGAATGGATACTCCTCGAAACCCGCAGTATGTGGGTACTGCAGTAAGACAGGGCATCCCACCGAACAGTGCCGGAATAAGCCCACCATAAATGAAAAGCCCTCTTCCCGCCCCCTATCACATAACACGCCTGCGCCCTCCCCAGGGGCAGTGCGAAGGGATTATAGTAAAACTTACTGCACTTCTTGCAATGTCTATGGGCATTCTGCAACATGGGTGAAATGCCCACGCACAACTCCAGAACTAGCCCCGCTGCCTTAGCTGTGACTAATTCCAAGTCCCTGGGCCCTCCTGCAGAAGGTCCCATCTATGTAGCCCCTCGCTGGGATAAGTACCCAGCGCGCCGAGTCACGGCATTTGATGACTCGGGTGCCCAGATTTCCCTCATACAGGAAGACAGAATTCCGTATGAATCGAGGGAGTGAATCGCTACAAAATGATCCTCCCTACGGTCCAACTGAGGGTCACCAGACCCCGCAGAGCTAGGACACTTTGTCTCGCCGTAGTGAAACACATTCCAGAGGCTATGACGTCCTCCTGCCAGGACTTTGTGTCCCCTCCAAACCAATGACACCTAAACCAAATTCCCAACAAATAATCCTCCAAATCTGAGTTCAGTGCCCGGCACGGCTTCAGTGCCAGTGCCGAGGCCCCAGCCAGATCTCCCTTCAGGAGAATCTCGCCTATCAACTCCTCTGCCAGTGCCACTTAGGTGCACTGAGCAGTGCCAATCTCCGTCCGTCCAGACAGATGAGACCACTACCACATCACTATCAGCGCCAGTGACAATGTCAGTGCCAGAGCACGCCCCTGATCCCCCTCCAAGGGATCCAACTCCAAACCCCCTCTCTTCACCTGGCCTGGTGCCGCTGCCAATGTCAGTAGATCCTCCAACCTCACTGAACTAATCATTGCAAATTGTGAGCTCCCAACCCTGACGTCTCTTCTTCTCAGTCACTTTCATCTGTCAGGATGAACCCATGGCAGACCTTAATGTTACACCTTCTCTGGTTGACCAGGAACTGTCCGGCCGGGACGCAGACGCTGGTTCTACCTTACAACAATTGTCGCAGCAGCCGAAGTAGGTAGCCTTCCTCATAGCCCCTAGGGTTACCTCTGATCCTGCTCCTGGTGGCACTTCTGGCCCTTCCCCAGAGTCTGTGCCCTCGTCACCTCCTAGGAATGGCGTAGCCAGACCTTGGAGGAACCCAAAGAAGAGTCTTCTGATTAAGCTATACAAGGGCGCTAATCACAGTTCCCCCTTTGCCAACAGTTGTGTGAACTACCCAAACTCATTCAACCGGTTCAACAGCAGAAATTCATTTGTGTGTAAAAAAATTTCCGGGCTGTTGCCCTTTCAGATTCAGTTATTTGCTGTGCATTGTCGAACTGTTATTGTACATTGTATGTGCTTGCTTGCTGCTCAGTCAGCGTTTAACAATAATTTCCTGATTGCTCCATTTGTAAATAAGTTCACTAGTATTGATCGTTTTTGAAAAAGGGCGATCTTTGTTTCTTTGTTTACTTAGACGTGATATCACATGTAAGTAAACAAAGAAGTGGAGGTCGGCCTTTTTCAAAACCAGTCAATACTTTAAACTGAATTTATTTACAAACGGAGCAATCAGGAAATGAATGTGAAACGGTTGATTGAGCAGCAAGCAAGAACATACAATTACATTTATTACTTATATTCTGAGTGCTATGTGTTGGCCCTTAAGGCAGTTGACAAAAAAATCCATTTTATTCTTCTTAACCGGTTCAGAATATATATATATATATATATATATATATATATATATATATATATATATATATATATATATATATATATATATATATACATATACACATATATATATATATATATATAAATCATACAGCAGGGTCATAAAACACATCAAAAAGGCCATAACTTATTCATCAGAGACGTTTCACACATGTACTATGTGCATCTTCAATCTGTAAATATAACAAATTTCGTTAAATTTTACCAAAAAATATTTTAAATAGATAAAGTTAAGAGAGAAAAAAATTATTTACAAAAATTAAAATAACTTGAAACGTATACAGTAAAAAAAACCAGTACTCAACCAACCATTCAAAGGAGAAGGAGAAGAACGAATGACCAGAGCTGACCCCACCTCCGACTTCAGTTATGCTAGATAAAGAGGAGAAGCGGAACTGGAAGTCGTAGGGGTGGGGTCAGCTCTGGTCATCTGTTCTTCTCCTTCTCCTTTGAAAGGTTTGTTGAGTACTGGTTTCTTTTACTGTATACGTTTCAAGTTATTTTTAATTTTTGTAAATATTTTTTTTCTCTTAACTTTATCTTTTAAAATAGTTTTTGTAAATTTTAACGAAATCTGTTATATTTGCAGATTGAAGATGCACAGTAGTACATGTAAAAACGTCTCTCTGATGAATAAGTTATGGCCTTTTTTGATGTGTTTTAAGGACCCTGCTGTATGACTTTATATATCTTCGCCTGAATCCTTATATGTATATATATATATATATATATATATATATATATATATATATATATATATATATATATATATATATATATATATATATATATATATATATATATATATATATATATATATATATATATATATATATATATATATATATATATATATATAAACGAATCCCACAGGAAAAAAGGCAGGCAACAGTTCAGTACCAAGCGCTTTCACGTTTATTGACGCATCGTCGGGCCACAAAATGAGACACAAATATAAAAAAGGTTACGAAGTAAACAAAAGAACAAGAATACCAGATGGTCAATTGTCAAAGGGTAATAAACAGAAAGTTAATCCAGATAATCCGGGATCGAGCTGTCACAAACTGAACCTAAGACCAAACAAATGACACATACTAAAGTTTAGGCTTACAAAATCCAAAAACATGTATGACCTTGAATACCAGATGGTTAATTGCCAGGGGTTAAAAAGAAAATGTTAATCCACGGCAAATCCGAGATCACGCGGTCACAAACTAATCCAAATATATACTTAACCATAACGAAAACGGAATCTTACCCGTTCAAATTGCAGTAACATGTATAAAAATTAATATTAATTTTGCTTATATTTATCAACACCTTTTTTAATTATTAAAGTATCAATTTTAAATAAAACAAGACTTAAATTTAGAACACTCATTATTTGACTTAATAAAACAAGATTCGATGATATTCCTTTTAACTGTGTCATTGCACGGGACTAGAGGTCTTGCTTTACTCCAGTTAATAGGATGATCTAAATCTCTCATATGTACGAATAATGCATTCGATATTTGGCCAGTTCTCACAGAATATTAGTGTTGTTTGATTCGTTGTAAAGTGGTTTTCCAGTTTGTCCATAATATATTTTATCACTTTTTACAAGGAATTTCATAGATGCAGCCAGAAACATCTTTTAGAGAAATTTTTATCACTAAACTCTTAGCATTAAAATTACTGAAAACAACATTTATGTTGAAAAGCTTTAAAATTCTATGAATTTGTAAAAAGCTTTCATCATACGGTAATTTGAGAGTATTATGCTTTTGTAAATTCAAGTTTGTTATTAGCTAAAATAAAATGTTTTCCTTGCTCTTTTCCATGCTACATCTACAAAGGTCCTTGGTATTTAAGTTTCAAAGCAATATCATAAATAGTTTTGTTTCAATGGGGAATTTTTTGTACAAAAGTTTGGTATGGCTACAAGGTTTCCCATAAATCCTGTCCTTAGTAAAACTGAATTTTAATGGAATTTTTGAGACAAAATTCTCTACCAAGAATTTTGCCCTGAAAAGTTATATGGTTTAAGTATGTAGATGAAATTTTTGTATCTGGCCAGTTCACGAAAATCTCCAGGAATTTCTCGTTAAACTAAATAATTTAGTCCCTTCTATAAAATTTATTAGAGGAAGAAAGAAATTGTAATTTGAATTTTCCTGATGCAACTGTCCATAGACATGATAGAAATTTTACCCTTTCAGTCTTTCGAAAATCAACTAACATTGCCTCTTTTGTTCATTACTATTCCAATCACCATCAGAATGTTTAATTCTGTTTTGTCTGGATTGTTCTTAAGTGCTTTACGTGTTTGTAGCCCGCAGTTCATTGATGCTGAGATCAAAACTATTTATGATATTGCTTTGAAACTTAAATACCCAAGGACCTTTGTAGATGTCTTATGGAAAAGAGCAAGGAAAACATTTTATTTAGCTAATAACAAACTTGAATTAACAAGCATAATATTCTCAAATTACTGTATGATGATTCAGTTTTTACAATTTTCTAAATTTGTATGGATAAAGCTTTTCAACATAAATGTTGTTTTTAGTCATGGTTTTTAATGTTAAGACCGCGTGATATCCTGGATTCCCCTAAAGATGTTTCTTTGCATCTATGAAATTCCCTTGCAAAAATGTGATAAAATATATTATGGACAAACTGAAAAACCACTTTTACAACGAATCAAACCCACCAATATTCTGTGAGAACTGGCCAAATATCGAATGCATTATTCGTACATATGAGAGATTTAGATCATCCTATTAACTGGAGTAAAGCAAGAACTTTAGTCGTGCAATGACAGTTAAAAGGAATATCATCGAATCTTGTTTTATTAAGTCAAATAATGAGTGTTCTAAATTTAAGTCTTGTTTTATTTAAACTTGATGCTTTAATAATTAAAAAAGTTGTTGATAAATATAAGCAAAATTAATATTAATTTTATACATGTTACTGCAATTTGAATGGGTAAGATTCGTTTCGTTATGGTTATTATATTTTGGATTAGTTTGTGAGGGAACGTGATCTCGGATTTGCAAGTGGATTAACCATAACCCTTTGTAACCCCTGGCAATTAACCATCTGGTATTCAAGGTTATACATGTATTTTATATTTTGTAAGTCCCAAAACTTTAGTATGTCATTTTGTTTGGTCTTAGGTTCATTTTTGTGCACAGCTCGATCCCGGATTATCCTGGATTAACTTTCTGTTTAATTTTTGACAACTGACCATCTGGTATTCTTGTTCTTTTGTTTACTTATCAAAGGGATTTTTATATTTGTGTCTCATTTCGATAGACGATGCGTCAATAAACGTGAAAGAGCTTGGTACTGAAATTCTGCTTGTCTTTTTCCTGGATTGAAGCTTATACACTGAAGTCACGTGCACGTACCCTACTGTGATTTTTAAGCGATATATATATATAAATATATATATATATATATATATATATATATATATATATATATATATATCCGATATATGATATATATATGTATATGTATATGTATATATATCGATATAATAGCGATTATATATATATATATATATTATATATATATATATAAATAGCCAGAATTAAGTACCGTGTGTGTGTGAGGAGAAGTCGCCAAGCAATCAACGCTCCCACCATTACTTTGGGACATCTAGTCGACGTCACTCAGTATCAATTAGCCACCGCATTAAAGGGGTTGGAAACCTCCTGCTATTTCCTAGCATACATAAATTCGATCTAGAAGCCTTCTCGAATATCCCCCTGAAGAAACAGGATCGCTTACTGTAGTAAAGTCAGAACTCTTGTACTTTCAAATTCAATAAAGTGAACAACTCGCTTTTTAAGAATTCCTCAAATTTCTTATCCTTTCAGAACTTCAATAGAGTGAACCAACTCGCTGAAAGTATGATTCTCAAAGGAAACTTGTTCTTTCAGAATCAATATAGAAAACCAACTAAAGGTGATATTCCTCAGAACTCTTGTTCTTTCAGAGCTCAATTCCCCACTCAGGCCGGTGTCAGACGTAGAATTCCTTCAAATTCTTGTTCTTTCCAGAATCAATAGGTGAACCAACTCGCTGAAATTAAGATTCCTCAAATTCTTGTTCTTCCAGAACCAATGGGTGAACCAAAAAGCAGGTAGGATTCGTCTCAGAATTCTTATTCTTTCAGAATGCAATATAGTGAATAGATCTTAATTGGATTTACTCTTAGAATTCCTGTTTTAAATCAAGTTTACCAGATCCATTAAAGAATTGATTCATCAGAATCTGTTCTTTCTGACAATCCACTCCAAAGTGTATCAGATTCTTTTAACTAGAATCCTCAAATTCTTTTCTTTCAGAATCAATTTCGAGACAAGCCCTTTTGCCCCTTCCCAGATTGATTCAGGATTAACTAACTTCATCAAATTAGCCACTGTTCCCTTGTGAGATATGCACAGGGAACAGTGGTATATTTGTACATTTTAGTGAGAACAATCATGCTATCAACTGGGAAGTTTCAAAGGGGATTGTATATTCTAATAATTCACTGAAAGGAAACATCATTGAATCTAGCTCATAAAAGAAAGTTACAACCATAATATGAATATCAGTCGGGAAATAAACTTGATCCTTTAATATCAAAAGAAGCACAAACTTTCAACGTATTTAAGGTAGGCAGGTAGAGATATTGAAAATAGATTGCTTTTTCTTGTAAACACAGTACGAGGGTAGTAATGTTAATGATTTCCATGGGAAGTAAAATGACACCTGTCAGGTGTGGATCTGAGGTGCGTATGGTCTGTTTATCAGCAATGTCCCCTGAGAGTCGTATTGTGATTTTCAGCTAAAAAAAAAGGCCACTACCTCGACAAGGCCTGAGTGGGGATATGGAGCCTCTAATAAAAAAATATGTTCGTAAAAAAATGATTCTGGCCATTTTAATGCCCTTTTGTGAAATTCACACTCTGTATCAGTCTTCAACTTGAAATAAAGTCGAAACTTGGTCAAATTTAAATCAACCTTTTTCGTTATTTTTCACCTGTGGCAATGGATAAATGAATCGGGTACAAAAGTGATAACTTCATCAGACATATATATATATATATATATATATATATATATATATATATATATATCATATATATATATCATATAATGTAGGCTTAAAAACAAGTAGACAACTGCAAATCATCTGCGTGTTGGCATATGCGTTTTCATATATACTTATTATATCTATATAAGTACTTCAGTTACATGAATGCATAGTTTATATCTCTTCAATATATTTTGTTATGAATTAATGATTATAGCTGGTGGTATAATATATATATGGATATATATATATATATATATATAGAGACTATGAATACAGTGAAAGATTTGTATAAGCAAAGCAATAATGTTATGATCTCGCAAAAATAAAAAAAATATAAAATATACTAAAAGGATAAAAATAAATATAAACAAACTAAAAACTATATATATATTCGATCTGGCATAAGAAATACGGCACTATAGAATAACCATATATATGTATCAGATAAATAATATGGATGGATAAAAATATATACCTTTCCAACGACACGTTTTTGTCTATCATACCTTGTTCGATTCAGTATATATATATATAATGACGGCGGGTGGCATATATATCTATATAACTTAACAAGAATACGTAGCCAATGTTTTGGAAAATATTTACCCAATTCCATATTAAGTGCTTAGAAAACGATTACAAAATATCACATTACGTTAGACTGAGAGGCAAAGAGTCTAATCGAAACTTTTGACAGAAAAGA
This sequence comes from Macrobrachium rosenbergii, assembly GCF_040412425.1. NCBI lineage: Eukaryota > Metazoa > Arthropoda > Malacostraca > Decapoda > Palaemonidae > Macrobrachium > Macrobrachium rosenbergii. The sequence goes on along the minus strand of NC_089764.1, from coordinate 2,230,924 downwards.
TCCCAAGGGATAAGCAAAAAACGACCTCTTTCATAAAAAAAATCCTGTTCGGCTATTCAATTATATGGTCAACAATATACTTCGGGACCGAAAATCCAGAAAGAGTTCATGAAATTGGAAAGTCAGAAGTCCAGTTATGTGATATTTGTATTTATATACTTTTAAAGTCTCAATATGTAGTTTTTTTTTTATTGCGAACGGTGGAATTAGAAGTGATTGCTTTGAAAATTCCTGTTTTGAAATTCAATTTTATCCGTATTAAACTTATTCTTATCACGTTTTGTAATGTTTTCTGTTCATTATTTGATTAAAATTGACTGATAACTAACGATAACATGTATTTTCTTCATTTCTGGTTTTTATCAGTCTTTTATTAGTATGGTTCAAAACTTTAAAATCGACAAAACTGTTTGATGTCAAAATCATTGTATAAACTTAAATCGACAAAAATATATTGCTGTCAATATATAGTACATAGATTATTTAACATAAATTACTTAACAATGACACTATTCAGACTTGAAAACGTTTCAGAAAGGGCAATAATCCTATCTGCTATATACTCAAATTCTTTTATAATATGCTTTTTTTCATTCAACTTATAACATGTTCAAGCACAGATCTCCAAAGGAACTGAATGAAGGTTGCTTCATGTTAGTCTCACGAATACTTATTGTAGAATAGTTTTCGCCATAATAACTGGATAAGATTGTGTACAAATACATTGCCTCTATACAAACAAGCGATCTTCCAGCGGATGCTTTTCCCAATTGAGTAATAATAATAATAAAATCTTTATTTTTCATACATATGAATAGGTAGGGATATTTTTGCTCTGTTCAAGGCACCCTCCTTTTGTGTGTGTATATATATATATATATATATATATATATATATATATATATATATATATATATATATATATATATATATATATATATATATATATATATATATATATATATATATATATATATATATATATATATATGATTATTATCACTTTATATGATTCATTTATCACACATTACCACAGGTGAAAAATAAGAGATGGGGTGTAGGTCCTGACCGGTTTCGACTTTATTTCCTAGCCATTGACGAAGGACTATATAGAGTATAAGAAGTCACAAATATATATACTAAAGGAACAGTATAGAACATACACAAACGTTATACTACATATCCACCCACAGGCCGGTGTCGAGGTAGGAGTGGCCTTCCAAAGCTTATTTGGCTAAAAATCACAATATACTCTCAGGGGACAATAATGATAAGCATACCGACCATAGGCGACCTCAGATCCACACCTGACAAGTGTCAGGAGGCGGAGTTTGGAAACTCATTAGCACTACTGGCCCTGTACTGTGTTTACATATATGATAATCCTATTTTCATACATCTCTACTACCTGCCTTAAAATTTACACAATTTACAAAAAACTTTTGATATTAAGGATCAAGTTTATACATCCCTTAACTGATATTCATATTATGGTTGTAATTTTCTTTTATAAAGCTAAATTCAATGATATTCCTTTCCAGTGCATTATTAGAATATACAATCCTTTTTGCCCCTTCCCAGTTGATAGCATGATTGTTCTCACTAACATATACAAAAATACCACTGTTCCTCTGTGCATATCTCACACATTTCTTCTGCTGTTCAATTCTTTTTTCCAGTGATTTCCCTGTTTGGCCAAACTCCGCCTCCCTGACACCTGTCAGTTGTGGATCTGAGGTCGCCTATGGTCGGTATGTTTATCATTATTGTCCCCTGAGAGTATATTGTGATTTTTAACCAAATGACTTTTGAAGTCCACTCCTACCTCGACACCGGCCTGTGGTGTGGATATGTAGTCTCTAACGGTTGTGTATGTTCATCAGTACTGTTCCTGTAGTATATATATTTGTGACTTCTTATACTCAGTACAGTCATTCGTCAATGGCTTGAAAATAATGTCAAACTGGTCAGAACCTTATTTTCACCTGTGGTAATGTACGATATATATGTATGTATATATATATATATATATATATATATATATATATATATATATATATATATATATATATATATATATATATATATATATATATATATATAATATATATATATCATTTACAGCAGGGTCCATAAAAATCACATAATTTATTCATCAGAGACGTTTCGCACATGTACTATGTGCATCTTCAATCTGCAAATATAACAGATTTCGTTAAAATTTACAAAAAACTATTTTAAAAAGATAAAGTTAAGAGAAAAAAAAATATTTACAAAAATTAAAAATAACTTGACAGTATACAGTAAAAGAAACCAGTACTCAACCAACCATTCAAAGGAGAAGGAGAAGAACGAATGACCAGAGCTGACCCCACCCTCCGACTTCAGTTCCGCTTCTCCTCTTTATCTAGCATAACTGAAGTCGGAGGGTGGGGTCAGCTCTTGGTCATTCATTCGTTCTCCTTCTCCTTTGAATGGTTTTGTTGAGTACTGGTTTCTTTTACTGTATACGTTTTCAAGTTATTTTTAATTTTTGTAAATAATTTTTTTTTCTCTTAACTTTATCTATTTAAAATAGTTTTTGTAAATTTTAACGAAATTTGTTATATTTGCAGATTGAAGATGCACATAGTACATGTGCGAAACGTCTCCTGATGAATAAGTTATGGCCTTTTGATGTGTTTTATGGACCCTGCTGTATGACTTTATATATACTCATATATATATATATATATATATATATATATATATATATATAAATAAATATATATATATATATATATATATATATATATATATATATATATATATATATATATATATATATATATATATATATATATATATATATATATATATATATATATATATATATATATATATATATATATATATATATATATATATATATATATATATATATATATATATATATATATATATATATATATAAAATATATATATATATATATATATATATATATATAAATATATATATATATATATATATAAATATATATATATATATATATATATAGATATATATATATATATAAATATATATATATATATATATATATATATATATATATATATATATTTTGAGGCAGTTAGAAGAATAAAAATGGATTTTTGTCAACTGCCTTAGGGTCAACACATAGCACTCAGAATATAAGTAATAAATGTAATTGTATGTGCTTGCTTGCTGCTCAATCAGCCGTTACACATTCATTTCCTGATTGCTCCGTTTGTAAATAAATTCAGTTTAAAGTATTGACTGGTTTTGAAAAAGGCCGACCTCCACTTCTTTGTTTACTTACATGTGATATCACATCTAAGTAAACAAAGAAATAAAGATCGCCCTTTTTCAAAAACAGTCAATACTTTAAATTGAATTTATTTACAAACGGAGCAATCAGGAAATTAATGTTAAACGCTGACTGAGCAGCAAGCAAGCACACACAATGTACAATAACAGTTCGACAATGCACAGCAAATAACTGAATCTGAAAGGGCTACAGCCCGGAAATTTTTTTACACACAAATTAATTTCTGCTGTTGAACTGGTTGAATGAGTTTGGGTAGTTCACACAACTGTTGGCAAAGGGGGAACTGTGATTAGCGCCCTTGGATAGCTTAATCAGAAGACTCTTGCACGTGGCAGGATGGCAGTAAAACGTCTAAGGCTATTTTGATTCACAAGGGCAGGGGCAGACCACTTGAAGAGCCAGATAATAGTATTCTGGAAGAGAATTCCAAGTTAGCATTCAAATCAAATGACTTTCTCTCATATGAAATTACTTATGCACGATATAAGAATTAATCAATTAGATTTGATTAACACATGGTAACACTATGGTGGGGATACTCAAATTATTATCACTGAACTAATTTTATTTGAGCCTGGGACACGTCATGAGGGCCAAATGTGCTTGCTAGGCTGTGGAAACAAAGGGACTTTGTTTTAGGAGAATGGAAAGTTGGAAATACTGAAAGTGGAGAGAAATTCATGAGATGAAAAAGAATCTAGCATTAATTGAAACTTCAAGACGTACCTTATTGCCTCACGAAATCTAAACAAGGCGAAAGTGTCATCGACATATTGCTTATAAAAGAGAGGGCGATAAGATAAGGGGCATCCATCCAACATTTGTTCCTCAAAAGCGCATATAAAAGCATTAGCCATAATGGGGCCGAGTGGAGACCCCATTGAAACGCCATCAACTTGTTTAGATATTTTGTTGTTAAAAATAAAGTGAGGGTCCTGCACTGCAATTTCTACAATTTTTTTAAATCATCTTTATTACAACCACAATATAAAACACTATCATCGTAAAAGATTTTATCTAAGATAATGTCAACCGTCGCCTGCAACGGTATGTTAGTAAAAAGAGATGTGACGTCAAAACTAACCATACATAAGTCAACATCTTGTGGTAAAATATCAGGCACGAGGTTAGCTGAATTGAGCAAGACATATTCATTATTTGCAAATGGCTGTAGCATTGGTACTAGGTATTTTGCTATTCATTCCAGTGCACTTAAATTACAGATAGAAAAAGTAATCCAAAATACGTTTCCGGCATTAGATATTAAACTGATATCTAAAAATCCTAAAACTCTGGGCTCCTTGTTCTCCCACAAGGATAAACTCCCGACTTTGATGCGGTCTTTGGTGGTTTATTGTTTTACTTGCCCAAAATGTAAGATTGGGAAATATCTGGGAGCCACCAAAAGACTGCTCAAAGTCCGGATAGATTCCCATCTCGGAGTCAGCCACCGTACGGGATGCACTTTGAAAACCAAAGAATTCTCTAGTATAAGAGAACACACTAATAAATGTAGAACTTCATTTACAAATGATTATTTCCGTATCGTGGCCCAAGCACCCAATGACTATTCTCTCTCTATTTTGGAATCTTTAACAATTAAGCAGCCTGTGCCCTCGTTAAACAGTCAGGCCTCCTCCACTGTTTTGTTCATAGCCTAGTTGACGTCCGGCCTTCCAAGAAGGAGAATGTCACTCAGTTTTTAGCCTTCTAGAGATAGGTACTAGTCTTTGAATTCTATTTGCTTTTTATTTTTTATTTAATTTTTTTATTTAACCTTTTTACCTTCTTTTAATATAAATTCTTAAGCGTCTTGTTAATTTTAATCTTTGTACAATTGTCATTTTACTGAGTCTGTTTTTAATTTGTAAATTTTTTATATTTTACAGCCCTGATGATGAGACTTAAAGTCTCGAAAATTCGGCCATTAAATTTATGATGCTTCGATGATTGTTTTCCATCCTTTTCATATATGTTACCGAAGGGGAATTTTTTAGTTGATAATAAGTACGCCGTCCCTTCGGTAACATATATGAAAATATATTATTTCCGAGGTAGAGCGAATTGGATATTAAAGGACGTTTGTAGCTTAATGCTTGTATATGAATCACGGTGATGTGATAAAAACTTCATAATATGGCTGCGTGCGACAAACGCATTACACGGTCAGCATGGCAGAGGTGGGTGGATATCGTCTCCAAATACAAACACCTGAGTTCGACGGATGATTTGTACATGGGAGCCGATATCCACTTATACCTCTCTTGTGGCCGCGCAGGTTAATGCGTCCCTGTAGTCCTGAGTTCCTGTCCGTCGTTGGTTCGAGCCCACGGGACAGCGTACTTATTATCAACTAAAAAATTCACCTTCGGTAACATATATGAAAAATAAATTATTTCCGAGGTAGAGCGAATTGGATATTAAAGGACGTTTGTAGCTTAATGCTTGTATATGAATCACGGTGATGTGATAAAAACTTCATAATACTGCTGCATGTGACAAACGCATTACACGGTCAGCATGGCAGAGGTGGGTGGATATCGTCTCCAAATACAAACACCTGAGTTCGACGGATGATTTGTACATGGAAGCCGATATCCACTTATACCTCTCTTGTGGCCGCGCAGGTTAATGCGTCCCTGTAGTCCTGAGTTCCTGTCCGTCGTTGGTTCGAGCCCACGGGACGGCGTACTTATTATCAACTAAAAAATTCCCCTTCGGTAACATATATGAAAATATATTATTTCCGAGGTAGAGCGAATTGGATATTAAAGGACTTTTGTAGCTTAATGCTTGTATATGAATCACGGTGATGTGATAAAAACTTCATAATATGGCTGCGTACGACAAACGCATTACACGGTCAACATGGCAGAGGTGGGTGGATATCGTCTCCAAATACAAACACCTGAGTTCGACTTCTGATTTGTACATGGGAGCCGATATCCACTTATACCTCTCTTATGGCCGCGCGGGTTAATGCGTCCCTGTAGTCCTGGGTTCCTGTCCGTCGTTGGTTCGAGCCCACGGGACGGCGTACTTATTATCAACTAAAATTTCCCTTCGGTAACATATATGAAAATATATTATTTCCGAGGTAGAGCGAATTGGATATTAAAGGACGTTTGTAGCTTAATGCTTATATATATATATATATATATATATATATATATATATATATATATATATATATATATATATATATATATATATATATATATATATATATATATATATATATATATATATATATATATATATATATATATATATATATATATATATATATATATATATATATATATATATATATATATATATATATATACACAATATATATATATATATATATATATATATATATATATATATATATATATATATATATATATATATATATATATATATATATATATATATATATATATATATATATATATATATATATATATATATATATATATATATATATATATATATATATATATATATATATATATATATATATATGTATATATATATATATATATATATATATGTATATATATATATATATATATATATATATATATATATATATATATATATATATATATATATATATATATATGTATATATATATATATATATATGTATATATATATATATATATATATATGTATATATATATATATATATATATATATATATATATATATATATATATATATATATATATATATATATATATATATATATATATATATATATATATATATATATATATGTATGAGAGAGAGAGAGAGAGAGAGAGAGAGAGAGAGAGAGAGAGAGAGAGAGATATTTTAATTACAGCATTAAAATTTTTAGGAATATAGAGCGCTATGCTGCAGGGAGTGGACTCTCCGAAGAAATCACGATCATCTTCATCATCACCCCTTCCAAAGCCACCTGACGCAAAGGCTCTTTGTGAAATTCTGCCAATCGAGTCGTTCCTGTGCTTTGTCTTCCACAAATCTCTACTCATCTCCAGCGTTCCTTCTCATAGTTCTCTTTTAAAGGGGGCTGGGTGTTTAACCACTTCAATGCCACATAAGCCCAGCTGCCATTGTCATGTATTATTTTCCTTACTATTAACGAACTATTTTGAACGAAGAGTGTTATTTACCACTATCTTGCTTATACTGCTGCGCGTTCTTTATATAAAGGCCTTTGCTTTTTGTTCTCTTTTAAAAGGTATTTTCAGATCTCTCTTGTTATTCCACTCTTCGCCCTCCTAGCATGTCCATGTCAAGCACCTTTTGACCAGCATATTCATTACAGATGACCAAACCCTGTAAAAATAATAGTGCCCATTCTTTCGCCTATGAGAAATTTTCACATTTACTTGTCCCTACCTTCCACACCTTCTGAATTATTTCCTTACCCCTTATGCTAAGCACACAACCACCTCAATAGTCTGGATTTTGATTTAATTTTCCTTGCATCCCATTTAGCATCCAAACTCATTGTAGAAGAATTCCCCTGAGAATCACTTAATATCTTTTCACCTGGGCTTCCACAAAGGCTTTAAGTCTCTTCCAGTCTTCTGTACAGAACATGGTATCCTACACCAGCAGTTATATTTCCTGCATAATACCCATACGCATCAACAGTTTACACCTTACTGGATTCCAGTTCCTCTTATCAATGAACTTTTGCTCATATCTCCTCTAAATTTCTCACGTTGCAAACACTTTCACTAGCTTTTACAGTTTTACTTCACAAAACTGAACATTCTTCAAAAATTCAATATTCCTTAAACCGTTCAAGGCTCTGTTTTTTTTTTATTATAAATATTTACTTGTTATAAAAATATAAAACATCCATAGAAACGTAGTACATCACTTCACTATCGTTGGAAAACTTTTACACCAAAAGAGTCACTCTTCTGTCAACGCATTCTAACCCATGGTTTGCTTCCAGTTTAAAAATTTTTAATTGTTCTCGAGAACTTATATTTCCTATCGAACAACAAAATCCAAGAACTCTTTCATTAGTAAACTCAGTAAAATAGCTCCTGGTTCAATAAAAAAAAACAGTCGACAAAAACCTTTAAATCAAATTGAATTCACATCGTCTTAAACCACAGTTTCACAGGTTCAAATAAGAGTCTTAAGCCTAGAATAACTCAGGATGTATACGTACAAGAATCGAAGTTTTGCTAGTCAGAGTCCTACCAAGTGGACCTGAGGTTTGCTTGGAATGATTTCGGAAAATCAACTAGACTTCAGCTAAATATTCACGATATAATGGCCCTTCTAAATCAAATTTCCAAGTGCATATTTTGTAGAGTAAGGTGCCTGATGAGTAATCAGTGAATCTAATTTGTATTATTTATTACTTGAACAAATATTTTCCCATACGTAAAAAAAATATAAGTTATTGCTAGGTGTTCCCTACACTTAAATTGTATGAAAAGTAAATAAGAAAGTTATGGTTCCCTCTTTACTTAAGAGAATGTCACATGGCAGCAATGAAGACTATTTAAACACAATTCTGACAGGTAACTTAGTAAAGCTGCGAGAATTAGATTACTTTCTCCTTCATTAAGAACGCATCATGTTTTCATTCAACATTAATCGAATATGCATTAAGGCTGTTTGCATGTGATGGCGGTGCAGTACCCCAGGCAAAGAGAGAGAGAGAGAGAGAGAGAGAGAGAGAGAGAGAGAGAGAGAGAGAGAGAGAGAGAGAGAGAGAGAGAGAGAGAGAGAGAGAGAGAGAGAGAGAGAGAGAGAGAGAGAGATTTGGCATATTAGTTTTGTACGGAATGGGGCATTTCCTTACCAATCAAGTACTGGACATGTTAGTTTTAACTGTATTGTCATTGTTGCTGCAATTGTCTTGCTTTATGAAATGACAATAGGGAGCAAATGAAAGCAGTTATTGTCTTATTCAGCATAGGGCAAACACCACGGCCATATAGCGTTTCCCATTGTACTTTTCATTCAAAAGAGAATTGTGTTACATTATTCAGGGTAAATGCTGATTTAAATTTACCAAAATGTGAAGTGCAGGACTTGGTTCATTCACTGAAATTCTCCTTACCTAAAATAAAATTTTAAAAAAAATGAAAAGGAAGATCCAGTTTGAAAAATCAGTGTAAATAATCTTCACAATGCATCATTATTAATTATGAGCTAAACGATGACATCATATCAGCAAACAATAATATTTCCTTCATAAATCACTATCTGCGCACTCAAACAGAGAACCGTAACTCTGGTTATAACTCACAGATTTCTTAATGAAAGCAATGCATCGAAAAGAAAGCATGAGAATGGGATGGGACAAGTAAGCAAAATTTCGAACAGCTCATGACAGTACTCGTTAAAAGCAAAAACTGTCCACTAAATAAAGAACCCCAAAAATAGCTTTATAAATTATTAAAATTTCTCTCATTTCGCCATGACAAAGAGGAAATTGAAAGGAAAGGGCGCTAAGTGCATAAAGAACCATGCAACAGAAAACTAGGAACCGCCACTTGATAGATGATCTGTTTTTGGAGAACATCTGTGAGACATACGCAAGCCAAAAATACCTTTTTACCAGCGGACGATGGATGATATGAAGCTTTTTAGCAAATACAGGATTAATTGTCTACTTATATATCTGTATTGGTGAACAGACAAACGTAGTTACTATTTTACTGATTATTAAACAGAAATCAGCTGCATGTGAATAAATGCAGAAATAATGTATCTCGACTTCAGTAACGTTATCAACACGGTCACACTGGGCGTGACGTACATTTGCCTTCATGATGGCATTTCCATGCATAGTAACAGGACGGAGATGTTAATTAAATTTGTTTTTCTCAATTATTAGACGCTGACAAAGAGAGAGGGAGAGAAGAGGGGGGAGTGGATGAGTGAGATTTACAAATTGAATTATCAACTAATTTTTCTATAAATGGTTTCTCTCTCTCTCTCTCTCTCTCTCTCTCTCTCTCTCTCTCTCTCTCCTTATCAATATACATGGAAAATTGTGCATTAGTATAAGATGTAATATTGCATCAAATCTTATAATTCCTTGCTTTTCTTTTATATATAATTAATATCGTTCCCATCACTGATTTCTTTCCAGTAATTGTCTGACGTCTCCTTATCCCCAAGATAGTGAATCAGAGCCAGGTATGCGTTATTTCAAGAGCAATTAATAAATAAAAAAATCGACTATTAGCCGTATTAAATTTGAACACGAATATCGATGTTTTCAATTATGATTCCATCAAAGTTTTTGAAATTTTCACTCTTTAATTTAGACGTTGTTAAAGATTATTGCAATAACCTTTTTCATTACGATGAGTTTACCTAATTACCGGACGGTCATTTCCGGTCATTTACCACAGCATTGAATTTTTACTGAGCGTCGTCACCAGTAAAATTTCATATATTCGCAGCAATTGTATTCGGTAAGTGTAACACATCGATTTTATCGAAAACAGGTCTGCACAAGAAAGCACAAATATACTTACCAAAAACCAACGATAAAACTGCTAATGTCTTTTGATATTCTAAAATAAGAATTCTAATTTAAAGTTTTGTAAATTTACAAGAGATAATCACCCTCCCGTCATCTTCATAACATTGAGAACACTGACGACACTAGTTTTCGTTATTAATATCACACCTTACTTTATTATTATTGTTATCTCCATTACTATGCATTTTTTCTTTTTTCAGTAATTAATCATTATCGATAGTAGAATTATTTATGAACAAATCTCACTAACCTAAATATTGGAATTTGAACTTTTATGTTATGATAGTCAAAATTGCATTAAAGTTAAATAATTTGAAAACTAAGGATATTTTTTCAGTTCTGCAGATTCTCTTTTTTTTTTTTTTTTTTTTTTTTTTAAGTCAGATTAATTTTCTCTGGTAGAGTTTTCGGAACTTCCTTTTCTAGGTACTTGCAACAAAATGTCATACCTTGTTAGTTTGAGTAAAACAAATCCCATTCTTTATGATGAATCGGGAACGACAAGAAAGATTTGTGGTAAGAGAATCATCAGCTAAACTGGCATGACAACGAAGCTCTTCAGACTTATGCCCAAAGCAGTGTTTATTTAGTCATGCTGCGATTTCACGACGTAACTGAAGTGAATGTATGTTGGGAGGGTCATTTTTCAGACGGGAAACGTTAATTTATGCTATGCTAAGGAGAATAGTGCATCCCCTTTAGAAAGAAAACTATTCGTAAGTTTGTCTTTGGCCAATTGCGTCCCATTGTATCTAAGCATATTTAACTCCTCTGTGAAACTCTATATAAGAAATTAACACTTACAAAAAGAAAGGGTAATTTTAAACACTCCACCAATACAAATGTAAATGATTTTAGTATCTTCGCTCTGACACACCAATCAGTCAACAGTAATGGTATAATATGAAGCAAGCGAAGGAGCTGAGTTAAAGTGGGAATTCAGGAAAATTCGAGCACAAAATTTCTTCGGGTATCTCGGTCACGGCCGCCAAACGAGGTGTATAACAGCAGAGGGAAAGGTGGAAAAAAGCGATAATTCAAGAAGACAATCTCAAGAACGAAAAATTCAAGTTTGTACACGAGGCTTTGGTGAAAGTGTTCGCTACAGCTGGCTTTTATACCATGAGATGTTTTATTTATTTAATAACTCGTTATGTGGATGTTTTTAAGCTTAGATATTTAAAGGGAATCACATTTGCCGTGATTATTCAAAGACAGTGGGAATATTTTACTACCACCGCTACAGCTACTACCAAGAGCAAAAGAAAAAGGACTCAACAATATTTCGTCTTCCTTGTTTTCAAGAGAGAGAGAGAGAGAGAGAGAGAGAGAGAGAGAGACAGTTGATGGGTATGGTTTTAAAGGAAAAATTAACAGTCTAATTCATTCGTTTTCACGATGCTGTGATTTCACCATTAACGGGCATTAAAAATGCTGAAAAACCCCATGATTTTTTCATCATGCCGCAGAATCGGTCGCTACGGTTAATTATCAAGATTATGATGACTGAAAAGTCTAAATGAGCGCCACCTGCCTCTTCAGTAGTTTTGTATTACCAGTAATTGAATGCAAATTACGGTAATTAAAAAGAAGTATTCTTAATTGTAACTAACAGGACAATTTCTTAACTGTATAATTGAGGGGAGAAGAGGAAAATGTTTGCTAATATACAGTAAACTGGCTTTTTCAGCAACGTCAAACATTTGATGTTACAAGTGTCAGAAGTGGTCAACTGATTCTTTAAAGATTTGTAAAGGTTTCATAATGCAAAGTTTAACTCTATTAGGTGTTTCCATCTCTCTTGGAAATTGAGCAAATTATAAAATCTTAATGCGTTTAACACAAGGATAAGCACTCACTTCGAAAAGTAATAATGACGATTGTTATGGAGGCCGAAGTCTGAGGTACATTATTTCTTACAAGTTTAGATTTAGTGTGAGAAAAAAAATCATAATTGACTTGTCACTTCTCCATGATTCATACCGACTTTCCAAATTCATTTCTGATATAGAAATTTGTTTAGCACTTTCTTTATTATATACCTTATCCTTAAAGGGATTGCTTTCACAGGGTATTCCCTTTCCATTCATAATTAACTGTCTGTATTGAGATGAGGCTGCAAGCCACAAGACTGTTCCAGTTGTGTTCACTGGCTCAGGTACCAACAGTCTAGCATATAGCATATCTTGGCAGTTCATCGTGGCGATGACCAGCCTCAGTTTTCCTTAACTATATATATATATATATATATATATATATATATATATATATATATATATATATATATATATATATAGATATATAGATAGATAGATAGATAGATAGATAGATAGATAGATAGATAGATAGACAGATAAGTACAAATATATAAGTAGGTATTTGTTCCTGCGTTATACTATATTCTCTCCCACACACCAGCCGAATGGCGGCGGAGCTGAGTTCAGTGGAAACACAAGAAAATAAGAGCGAAAATTCCCTCAGGTAAGTCGGTCAAGGCCGCTTAACGAGGTGTTTAACAGCAGAGGAATTAGTGGTAAAAAGGCTATAATCCAAAGGGAAAATATCCAGAACGAAAAAGTCAAGTTTGTTTGACGAGTCTTTGGTGAAAGCGTTCGCTGAAGCTTACGATTATACATTTTTTTTTTTTTTTTTTTTTTTGTTAAACACATGACGAAGTTCGTAGAGCATTTTAAAGAACTTACATTAACAAAAATAGATTTAGGCAATAAGACAGGCTATTAATGTTGATATTGCTTACTCATATGCAATGAAAAATAGATTAAAAATAGATTAATACTACTACTAAGAGTACCTCTATTAATAATAATAATAATAATAATAATAATAATAATAATAATAATAATAATAATAATAATGACGACAGTCAGAATAACCTGCAGCAGTCACCCTTGTTTCGAGAGAGAGAGAGAGAGAGAGAGAGAGAGAGAGAGAGAGAGAGAGAGAGAGAGAGAGAGAGAGAGAGAGATTATTTTGTGGCTATTAAAACTGGCGTCACAACAGACCAAGAGAGATAGAAAGACCTGGGTTCGATCCTGATGTGAGTCAGAAATTTATTTCTGTTCCACACGTGATTGTGTGTTGATTATTTCTGTCATATTCACTCAGAAGGGATAATTTGAATGAAATGCTGTCAATTGGGTCATTGCTGAGTCGGGAAGCTGGGGAAAACACGCTGGCATGCAAGCTGTTAGCTTGCCCGGGTAATTCCTTGTGTGCAGTGGCACTGAGGTTCCAACTTCTTCAATGACTTGTATGGCCCAGTGGGCAGCACCTTTGCCTTTCAATTGAAAGAACCTGGATTCGATCCTGATGTGAGTCAGAAATTTATATATATATATATATATATATATTTATATATATATATATATATATATATATATATATATATATATATATATATATATATATATATATATATATATATATATATATATATATATATATATATATATATATATATCTTCTTCTTCTTTTAACGTACTTTTCCCATTTTTAAAAAAAAATTGTGCCTAATCACATATTACGTGTTTAGTAAATGACCTTTATCTTGTCGTCATTTACTGATACTCATTTTTGTTGTTGGTGAACTGAGAGTTGCCTAAGTAACAAAGAGAAGTAACACAAGTATTTCATCACTTTAGTCACTTCGGTAACTTTCGCTGAATGGCACTCCAAATTTGATGGTGTGGCAGTCTTATCATAGTCATAAAAGAAAATCTAAATGACAAACATTCAAAGTTTAATAATCAGTATGTTTAAATCATTAAGTATATTTCAATTATGTTTATATTTGAATCCCACATTTAAATTGGTAATACACAACATTAAATACAATGCCTTGATATAATTTGTCAAATGTAACCAACCACAAATCATTAGATTAGATATTCCAAACGGAAAATTGTTTAACCATAAGTCGTCATAATTTCGAAAGGTTGTTAAATTCAAGATGAAATTAATTGGATAACCAGGGAAAACTCTTTCCGAAAGAATATAACCACCAAGATGCATGACCAGTTCAGAAGTCCAGCAAAGAGCTGGGCAGCATAAAATTGGAGGATCTTAACCACAGTCAGATTATTGTCTATTGTTTCTGCACCCGACTGACATACTTAGTCACATAGACTTATGAAAAACAGCTGAAGTACGATCTTTAACAGAGTATGCTTTGTGGTATATTATTAAAAAAAATCTAGTATATGAAAGATCAATCTTTAAACATATATAATAAAATATCACATTACTTTTTATTCTTTTTTCTGTCTTATGTATTGTATTTACCCTCTTCAAATATCAACAGATAACTGAGGAACATTATAGTATTAATTAACAAGGGAAATGTAAGTAAGGATGGAAATGTTTTTCACAAACCCAGGATATTATTTGCATCTCTCTCTCTCTCTCTCTCTCTCTCTCTCTCTCTCTCTCTCTCTCTCTCTCTCTCTCTCTCTAATATTAACTGAAAAACACCGCTGTCGAAATATTATCTTTCATCGATGCTGGAGACCGGAGGAAGACTTACTAAACTAGGTCGAGTGTTTCTAAACTCTCTTGATGACGCAAGCAGTATCATCCAACCACATAATTCAACTACACATGATGTTTGTTCGCTTAGCTCTTCTTGGTCTGGAAGTGATTTTGTCTTGCGGGATTTTTTTATCCATAAAAATAAGCTACTTTTATCATTTTAATGATGAGAACGGGATATACGGCATTATTCAAAATTTCCTCTTGGCGGAGGCTTTCACGAGCTAAACCAGATTAAAGATCTAAATCCCTGTTATACTTCCGATTATTTTACCGAAAGGTTTTTAAATCTTTTTAAATCTCCATCTTCATTCCGAATAGTACGCTCTTTGTACTCACATTTTTTCCACATAACCGAAGCATCTCATAACACTGAGCTATCCTTTTCAATACTATCACTAAATGCATATCAAGAACACTGGGTAACAGGACCAAACAAAAGTTATTCAGGTTCGAAACACCCACACACATCGGATAAAACTGCAGTAACCCTTCAGTATACTTTTAAATGGTTCTAATTTTACGCAAGTACAAGAAATACGCCATTGAGCGAATTGAGGACTAAAGAAAGTTCAGAGTTTAAAAAGTGATACGTTTATTATAATGGAAGTCTAACATCTGGCGATACGAACCTGTAAGATGAACACTCACATATAAATCTGTATAATAAAGGGAACTTGTTCGCTGAAATAACTAACTAGGCAGCCTGAACACAAATACATACATAATGTCTTACATTTAAAGTTAAGTATACCTTAGTTTTACCAGACCACTGAGCTGATTAACAGCTCTCCTAGGGCTGGCCCGAAGGATTAAACTTATTTTACGTGTCTAAGAACCAGTTGGTTACTTAGCAACGGGACCTACAGCTTACTGTGGAATCCGAACCACATTATAGCGAGAAATGAATTTCTATCACCAGAAATAAATTCCTCTAGCTCTTCATCAGCCGGCCGGAGAATCGAACGCGGGCCCAGCAGAGTGCTAGTCAAGAACGATACCAACCCGACCAATGAGGAACTTGTCTTCCATTTAAGTAAGTCTCCGAGAAAGAGACGTAGTAGAATGGATCGGAAGTGCTGACAGTAATTAACGCAAGAGGGTGTCGTCAAAAGGTGTGAGATGCAGGACCATGGACGTAAAAAGTTTGAAGACTCGTCGAAAGACGAAGATATTCTTGCCAGTTCTTACGACCGTATTAAAGATCATACCAAAAACAGTGGTAATACTGATGGGAGTACTCCTCCGTAAAGTACTCTCAGTACTAGCAATTTACAGCAGAGCTGGGAAATTGAGCAAGTCCTTTACGTAATTGCAATGACAGATCTGGTCGCTACCTTGGCTGTGACGACTGACTGACCGACCTCTTTTGTCTTCGACGCCCGGTCTCACCTAAGCTCGGGAAGATAATATAATTGTGTTTAGTGATGTCGGCAAATCCACGTTAACTACCTTACAAATTCTTTCTCCAAACGTAATTATTATCTTACTGCATAATATACATGATAATATCCAAAAAAAAATTTACCACGGCTACATATCTCCGCGTTTCTCAGACTTTCAATTCTCCTACACCACGTACGTTATAATCATAACTACGTACACACACACACACACACTATACATACATATATATATATATATATATATATATATATATATATATATATATATATATATATATATATATATATATATATATATATATATATATATATCACACATTACCACAGGTGAAAAATAAGAAACGGGGTGTAGGTCCTGACCGGTTTCGACTTTATTTCAAGCCATTGACGAAGGACTGATACAGAGTGTGAGAAATCACAAATATATATACTACAAGAACAGTACTGACGAACATACACAACCGTTAGAGACTCCATATCCCCACTCAGGTCGGTGTCGAGGTAGGAGTGGCCTTTAAAACTCATTTGGCTAAAAATCACAATAGACTCTCAGGGGACATTGCTGATAAACAGACCATACCCCACCTCAGATCCACACCTGACAGGTGTCATGGAGGCGGAGTTTGGAAACTCATTAACATTACTACCCTCGTACTGTGTTTACAAATATGATAATCCTATTTTCATACATCTCTACTGCCTACCTTAAAGTTTAAACAATTTACAAATTTCTTTTGATATTAAAGGATCAAGTTTATACATCCCTTGACTGATATTCATATTATGGTTGTAACTTTCTTTTATAAAGCTAGATTCAATGATGTTCCTTTCCAGTGCATTATTAGAATATACAATCCTTTTCCCCTTCCCAGTTGATAGCATGATTGTTCTCACTAACATGTACAAATATACCACTGTTCCCTTGTGCATATCTCACACATTTCTTATGCTGTTCAATTCTTTTTCCAGTGCTTTCCCGGTTTGGCCAATATAAAAGTTGTCACAAGACTTACACGGAATTTTATATACACACCCTTTAGTATTGTCTGGGGAGTTCTTGATAAGTACATTTTCATTGTTGTATTGTTCTTAAATGCGACATTAACACCAAAATTCTTAAGAAGATGAGGATATCTTTCATATTATTATTATAAGGCAAAACAAGCAAATTTTTTGTGTTGTAAGGTTCTTTCTGGTTTTGATACATAGTCTTTTTGCCGTTTCAAATGCACTGTTTAATACACTATCAGGATATTTCAATTTTTGCCTGCATTCCTAATCTTATCTATTTCATCATCAATATATTCAGGGCTACATACCCGTAATGCTCTTAAAAACATAGATGAAAACACTGACTTTTTAACCTTATTGCTTTGTCCAGAATAGAAATGCACATAGGAAGAAATATTAGTGGGTTTTCTATACACACTATATTTAAACCCACTACTATTTCTTCGTATGAGGACATCCAAAAACGGTAAGCACCCATCATTTTCCATTTCCATCGTGAATTTAATTGATGGTACTAATTGATTTAACTTAGCAAAAACGTTTTTTACATCTTGGTTCCCTGGCCATACACAAATTATGTCGTCAACATACCTAAACCATGTTACATTATGTGGGATTATGTTGTTTAATATCTTCTTTTCAAAAAATTCCATATATAAGTTACTTAACACTGGGGATAGAGGGTTTCCCATTGCCATACCAAAATTTTGTGAGTAAAATTTACCATTAAATTTAAATTTACAATCTTTTACACATAATTTAATCAGTTCAATTAAAGTACTTTTAGAAAATGGGATATCCAGCTGTGTGTTCTCTAACAATTCAGATAAAAACGCCATCAGATCATCTATTGGCACCTTTGTGAATAGTGATACAACATCAAAACTTAAAAGCCTGGATTCACTATTAATCTCTACACTATTTAGTTTATTTATCAGGTCCACATTATTCTTGATATTTGCATTTGAGATGGTACCTACTAATGGGTTGAGAATATCTACTAAGTACTTCGCTAGCTTGTATGATGCGGAACCAACTGAACTGATAATTGGCCTGGCAGGAAAGTTTGCTTTGTGAGTTTTTATTGTACCATACATGTATGGTAGCGATGGAGAGGTCACACACAACTTCTTTATAAGGCTTTCGTTACCTTTTAACAGGTTTTTCACTTTCTTATTGAAACCACTATTCACATTGTCTATCGGGTTCTTATTTAATTCTTTATATGTGTTATCATCACCTAAAAGATTTTGCATTTTTTCTATATATTCACTTTTATTTAAAATTACAAGGGCGCCTGATTTATCTGCTTTTGTCATGTGTATATTTTTTATCTTTTTTCAGTTCATTAATAGCAACCATAAATCTTTTGGGGACGTTTGTGGTGTCTGATTTTTTGTGTATGTTCGTCAGTACTGTTCTTGTAGTATATATATTTGTGACTTCTCATACTCTGTATCAGTCCTTCGTCAATGGCTTGGAAATAAAGTCGAAACCGGTCAGGACCTACACCCCGTTTCTTATTTTTCACCTGTGGTAATGTGTGATAAATGAATCACGTACAAAAGTGATAATAATCATATATATATATATATATATATATATATATATATATATATATATATATATATATATATATATATATATATATATATATATATATATATATATATATATATATATATATATATATATATATATATATATATATATATATATATATATATATATATATATATATATATATATATATATATATATATATATATATATATATATATATATATATATATATATATATATATATATATATATATATATATATATATATATATATATATATATATATATATATATATATATATATATATATATATATATATATATATATATATATATATATATATATAATTAAGCTGCCTAATTGCTGACCTTTGAAAACTTGTGTCCAGTGCAGGTGGCTTGTATGTTGACGTTGGTTTTTCCGCGTTAGAGACAGTGGGTATCCGACGCCGGCTATGACCAAGATGCATGGGGACAACATGACAGATTGATGGAAGCTTTGTAATATCTGTGGGTGCAGAAGGCGGGGTCCTTCGAACAATGAACCCGAAGGTGACGTCACGCCTCAAGGGAGGGGGTATTTAGTGAATGTGTACATACGTGCACTCTCTAATGTGTATATTATAAAGGAACTGTAGAATGGGTATTCACTTCGATCTGCGGCTGGTGTGATCACTCTTTTGAGCTGTGTTGTGAATAAAACAGCCACTGTGAGGAACGGTTTCCTGATGGCCATAGAATGTGACTGATATCTCACTAACACTTGTACCTTTTTCAGACATTATATGGAATACCCATTTTACGTTGCAGTGAAACCCCTCTGTTCTTTATTATGCATTTTTCGTTTTTTAAGTTCTTATTTTTTATGCACCATTTCAGGTTTTAATATAAGCTATGTTTCTCTTAACAGGAATTCTGGTTGAGTCCTGTGAGGACGTATATATTGGGAGTGGTGTTCTTTTTAACATACTATATGACATTTACTTTGGTCTAGAGTAATCATGGCCTTTTTTCATCTTGTTTGGTGACCGGGGTGTTAGTCACTAGTATTGGCTGGTCTAGAATCATTAATTCGATTGATTGTGAGTCTTAGCTTCCTTTAGTTATGACTTCCATTTTTGTGGGGTGTGAGAAACTCCATTTCATGACCGTAGCTTTTGCTGAAATGCTTTTGGTAATTTTACAAATAGTCTAGCTTTGTATCTCGGCGTTTTAATCCAGTAAGCCTTTGTTTGAGGATAGATACAGTGAGAGGAGTCGACAAGAGAGAAAGAATGTGCCTGAACCAATGCTGGCCATTGCTACCGGAGAACCTTAGAGATATACGATGATATGACATTACTGGAGAACCATCTGACCTTGTTTATAGGGCATGATTTATATAGAGATATACGATGATATGACATTGCTCTTCAAATAGATGTAGAAGGAGGTTATGGCCCATCTGACCTTGTTTATAGGGAGATGATGAGTTAACGCCGAGTCTGGTGTACTATATTTATATATATATATATATGATAGTTCATTATATATATATATATATATATATATATATATATATATATATATATGATTATTATCACTTTTACGTGATTCATTTATCACACATTACTACAGGTGAAAAATAGGGGGAATTTATCACAGCGAACGATCAGGGTGCCGAGGATCTGGCATTTAGTTAATCCAGTCGACGCTAACCACTTATTTATAAGTTAACGCCGAGTCTGGTGTACTATATTTGCCGATATTTGTAAGGACTATAAATCACGGTGTGATAAAAATGTCATAAAAAAAGAGCTGCGTGT
Source organism: Macrobrachium rosenbergii (assembly GCF_040412425.1). Classification (NCBI taxonomy): domain Eukaryota; kingdom Metazoa; phylum Arthropoda; class Malacostraca; order Decapoda; family Palaemonidae; genus Macrobrachium; species Macrobrachium rosenbergii. The sequence goes on along the minus strand of NC_089764.1, from coordinate 2,209,756 downwards.
TCCAACGTACCAATGAACTATCACAGAGTATGCTCTTGACGGGTAAATATAGTACACCAGAAGTAGTATATACCCCTTGTATATTTCGTGACTTCTGTGTGTCATCGAGACTCTGTCCATTTATCAATTCTTCTCATCGGGGTCGAGGTAGCGTGGATTTGATATTATATTTGTTGATATATAAATAAAGTGATAAAAAATGTCATAAAAGAGCTGCGTGTTCCAACGTACCAATGAACTATCATGGTCGAGGTGGGTTAATGCCGAGGTTGGGTACAATTTCCCGCTCCTCGACGGGTAAATATAGTACACCAGACCGGCGTTAACTGGCGTTACCTCTATTTTTTCACCTATATATGCAGTGTCCATTTATCACTTATAAATTCCTTCGTGATAATTTCCATCGGGATATATATATATATTAAGCGATATTTATATATATATATATATATATATATATATATATATATATATATATATATATATATATATATATATATATATATATATGATTATTATCATATATATTTATATATATATATATATTATATATGATACAGAGTATGAGAAGTAGTATATATATACTTCTATACTCTGTATAAAGTCCGAAATTACATACACCTGTGGTAATGTGTGAGATATATATATATATATATATATATATATATATATACTATTATATATATATATATATATATATATATATATATATATATATATATATATATATATATATAAATATATATATATATATATATATATATATATATATGAATTCACAAGTATTAATTCAAATGTTTAATGTAAAATTCACTAAACGTAGAGAATACTTTCTACTGAAGGGTAATTATAACTGGTAAGTGCTTCGTCACCGGTGGGACTCGAACTGCCGCCTTGTTAGGGAATAATGATGTACATTGACTTTTGACCACTGAACCATCCAGAGAAGAGAAGCGTAAGTTGTCATCGACTCTGCTGTGTGCATGCCTGTCGAATTCAGGTTTTTGTATTTATAATCGATATCAACCTCCGTTGTGATAGTTGGCTGGCAAGTTTGTAACTCTTTACTAATTATGAGTTTTGTTACATAGTCACAGTGAAATTTCTTGTAATCACAAATATTAGACTACAAATCTCGTTCAATACATATTGGCTAATAAGTCATTCCATACTCCGTTGAGGCTCAAAATTCATATCCCAAAATCTTTCATCTAAACATGTGCTTCCGTTCACTTCTTGTGAAACTCCATCACTTAATATAATAAACAACCATGGAGATATAAGTTTTATAGCAAGACCGTCTGGATGTTATTTTTTAGTTCCTGTCGCGGCCTGGTCATTGCCACATGGGGCCTGACAAGAAATACCAAACACTGTTGTCCAAACCCTCAGAACATTATTGTAGCTAGTAAGGGCTAACAACCTCATTCCAACATATACATATTCCTATATGCGAAAATATAACTCTTTGATGCAAGTCCCCCTCTCGCGGTGAATAGGAACATAGAGTCCAAAGGAAGCGATATGCGCCTGTATGATTCAAGGCAAATGGTGACAATTCAGGTAAATCCGGCTTATGGCGTATATTGGATTTCAAATGCAAGTCTTCATGGGAAATTTATTATTAGTGTGGAACACGTATCAGGACTTGATCAAAATTTTTGGTGCATATAACAATTTTTCTGCTACCAGTTAATGATGAAGTCACAGCATCGTAAAGCCAAACTAATTAGAATTTATCAATTTTCCCGCCTTAAATATACATATCCCGCAACGTTGATTTTCTCTCTCTCTCTCTCTCTCTCTCTCTCTCTCTCTCTCTCTCTCTCTCTCTCTCTTGGTCTGTTGTGACGCCAGTTTTAATAGCCACAAAATAATCTCTCTCTCTCTCTCTGTCTCTCTCTCTCTCTCTCTCTCTCTGGAAACAAGGGTGACTGCTGCAGGTTATTCTGACCGTCGTCATTATTATTATTATTATTGTTATTATTATTATTATTATTATTATTATTATTATTATTATTATTATTATTATTATTATTATTAATAGAGGTACTCTTAGTAGTAGTATTAATCTGTTTTTAATCTATTTTTCATTGCATATGAGTAAGCAATATCAACATTAATAGCCTGTCTTATTGCCTAAATCTATTTTTGTTAATGTAAGTTCTTTAAAATGCACTACGAACATCGTCATGTGTTTAACAAAAAAAAAAAAAAAAATGTATAAACGTAAGCTTCAGCGAACGCTTTCACCAAAGACTCGTCAAACAAACTTGACTTTTTCGTTCTGGATATTTTCCTTTGGATTATAGCCTTTTACCACTAATTCCTCTGTTGTTAAACACCTCGTTAAGCGGCCTTGACCGACTTACCTGAGGGAATTTTTCGCTCTTATTTTCTTGTGTTTCCACTGAACTCAGCTCCGCCGCCATTCGGCTGGTGTGTGGAGAGAATATAGTATAACGCAGGAACAAATACCTACTTATATATTTGTACTTATCTGTCTCTATCTATCTATCTATCTATCTATCTATATATATCTATCTATCTATCTATCTATATATATATATATATATATATATATATATATATATATATATATATATATATATATATATATATATATATATATATATATATATATATATATATATATATACTGTATATATATATAGTATATTTAGTTAAGGAAAACTGAGGCTGGTCATCGCCATGATGAACTGCCAAGAAATGCTAGACTGTTGCTACCTAAGCCAGTGAACACAACTGGGACAGTCTTGTGGCTAGCAGCCTCATCTCAATACAGACAGTTTATTATGAAAGGAAAGGAAATACCCTGTGAAAGCAATCCCTTTAAGGGGATAAGGTATATAATAAAGAAAGTGCTAAACAAATTTCTATATCAGAAATGAATTTGGAAAGTCGGTATGAATCAAGGAGAAGTGACAAGTCAATTATGATTTTTTTTCTCACACTAAATCTAAACTTGTAAGAAATAATGTACCTCAGACTTCTGCCTCCATAACAATCGTCATTATTACTTTTCGAAGTGAGTGCTTATCCTTGTGTTAAACGCATTAAGATTTTATGATTTGCTCAATTTCCAAGAGAGATGGAAACACCTAATAGAGTTAAACTTTCCATTATGAAATCTTTACAAATCTTTAACGAATCAGTTGACCACTTCTGACACTTGTAACATCAAATGTTTGACGTTGCTGAAAAAGCCAGTTTACTGTATATTAGCAGACATTTTCCTCTTCTCCCCTCAATTATACAGTTAAGAAATTGTCCTGTTAGTTACAATTAAGAATACTTCTTTTTAATTACCGTAATTTGCATTCAATTACTGGTAATACAAAATTACTGAAGAGGCAGGTGGCGCTCATTTAGACTTTTCAGTCATCATAATCTTGATAATTAACCGTAGCGACCGATTCTGCGGCATGATGAAAAAATCATGGGCTATTTGAGCATTTTGTAATGCCCGTTAATGGTGAAATCACAGCATCATGAAAACGAATGAATTAGACTATTAATTTTTCCTTTAAAACCATTCCCATCAACTCTCTCTCTCTCTCTCTCTCTCTCTCTCTCTCTCTCTCTCTCTCTCTCTCTCTCTCTTGAAAACAAGGAAGACGAAATATTGTTGAGTCCTTTTTCTTTTGCTCTTAGTAGTAGTTGTAGCGTTAGTAGTATGATATTCCCACTGTGTCTAAATAATCACGGCAAATGTGATTCCCTTTAAATATCTAAGCTTAGAAAACATCCACATAACGAGTTATTAAATAAATAAAACATCTCATGGTATAAAAGCCAGCTGTAGCGAACACTTTCACCAAAGCCTCGTGTACAAACTTTGATTTTTCGTTCTTGAGATTGTCTTCTTGAATTATCGCTTTTTTCCACCTTTCCCTCTGCTGTTATACACCTCGTTTGGCGGCCGTGACCGAGATACCCGAAGAAATTTTGTGCTCGAATTTTCCTGAATTCCCACTTTAACTCAGCTCCGTCGCTTGCTTCATATCATACCATTACTGTTGACTGATTGGTATGTCAGAGCGAAGATACTAAAATCATCTACATTTGTATTGGTGGAGTGTTTAAAATTACCCTTTCTTTTTGTAAGTGTTAATTTCTTATATAGAGTTTCACAGAGGAGTTAAATATGCTTAGATACAATGGGACGCAATTGGCCAAAGACAAACTTACGAATAGTTTTCTTTCTAAAGGGGATCCACTATTCTCCTTAGCATAGCATAAATTAACGTTTCGCGTCTGATAAATGACCGTCCCAACATACATTCACTTCAGTTACGTCGTGAAATCGCAGCATAATTAAATAAACAGTTTTGGGCATAAGTCTGAAGAGCTTTGTTGTCATGCCAGTTTAGCTGATGATTCTCTTACCACAAATCTTTCTTGTCGTTCCCGATTCATCATAAAGAATGGGATTTGTTTTACTCAGACTAGCAAGTTATTACATTTTGTTGCAAGTACCTAGAAAAGGAAGTTCCGAAATCTCTATCAGAGAAACTTAATCAGACTTAAAAAAAAAAGAAAGTAAGAAGAGAATCTGCAGTTTTCAAATTATTTAACTTTAATGGAATTTTGACTATCATAACATAAAAGTTGAAATTCCAAAAATTAGGTTAGTGAAATTTGTTCATAAATAATTCTACTATCGATAATAATTAATCACTGAAAAAAGAAAAATGCATAGTAATGGAGATAACAATAATAATAAAGTAAGGTGTGATATTAATAACGAAAACTAGTGTCATCAGTGTTCTCAATGTTATGAAGATGATGGGAGGATGATTATCTCTTGTAAATTTACAAAACTTAAAATTAGAATTCTTATTTTAGACTATCAAAAGATATTAGCAGTTTTATCGTTGGTTTTTGGTAAGTATATCTGTGCTTTCTTGTGCAGACGTGTTTTCGATAAAATCGATGTGTTACACTTACCAAATTCAATTGCTGAGAATATAAGAAATTTTACTGGTGACGACGCTCAGTCAAAACAAAATTACTTTCAATGCTGTGGTAAATGGCCGGATGCATCATCATGTCCTTCTCCAAGATGAGGATAATAGAGAACTTTTCATGATATATATTAAATTCCAGTCCGGTAAGTAGAGTAAACTCATGAAGAGCGTAATAGAGAAAAGGTTACGTGATTGCAATAATCTTTAACAACGTCTAAATTAAAGGGTGAAAATTTCAAAAACTTTGATGGAATCATAATTGAAAACATCGATATTCGTGATCAAATTTAATACGGCTAATTGTCGATTTTTTATTTATTGATTGCTCTTGAATTAACGTATACCTGGCCCTGATTCACTATCTTGGGGATAAGGAGACGTTAGATAAGTACTGGAAAGAAATCAGAGATGGGAACGATATCAATTATATATAAAAGCAAAGCAAGAAGTTATAAGATTTGATGTAACATTACATCTTATACTAATGTACAATTTTCCATGTATATTAATATACATATATATATATATATATATATATATATATATATATATATATATATATATATATATATATATATATATATATATATATATATATGTATATTTATAGAGAGAGAGAGAGAGAGAGAGAGAGAGAGAGAGAGAGAGAGAGAGAGAGAGAGAAACCATTTACAGAAAAATTAGTTGATAGTTCAATTTGTAAATCTCGCTCATCCACTCCCCCCTCTTCTCTCCTTCTCTCTTTGTCAGCGTCTAATAATTGAGAAAAACAAATTTAATTTACATCTCCGTCCTGTTACTATGCATGGAAATGCCATCGTGAAGGCAAATGTACGTCACGCCCAGTGTGACCGTGTTGATAACGTCACTAAAGTCGAGATAAATTATTTCTGCATTTATTCACATGCAGCTGATTTCTGTTTAATAATCAACAAAATAGTAACTACGTTTGTCTATTCACGAATAAAGATGTATAAGTAGCCAATTAATTCTGTATTTGCTAAAAAGCTTCATATCATCCATCGTCCGCTGGTAATAAGGTATTTTTGGCTTGCGTATGTCTCACAGATGTTCTCCAAAAACAGATCATCTATCAAGTGGCGGTTCCTAGTTTTCTGTTGCATGGTTCTTTATGCACTTAGCGCTCTTTCCTTTCAATTTCCTCTTTGTCATGGCGAAATGAGAGAAATTTTAATCATTCATAAAGCTATTTTTGGGGTTCTTTATTTGGTGGACAGTTTTTGCTTTTAACAAGTACTGTCATGAGCTGTTCGAAATTTTGCTTACTTGTCCCATCCCATTCTCATGCTTTCTTTTCGATGCATTGCTTTCATTAAGAAATCTGTGAGTTATAACCAGAGTTACGGTTCTCTGTTTGAGTGCGCAGATAGTGATTTATGAAGGAAATATTATTGTTTGCTGATATGATGTCATCGTTTAGCTCATAATTAATAATGATGCATTGTGAAGATTATTTACACTGATTTTTCAAACTGGATCTTCCTTTTCAATTTTTAAAAATTTTATTTTAGGTAAGGAGAATTTCAGTGAATGAACCGAGTCCTGCACTTCACATTTTGGTAAATTTAAATCAGCATTTACCCTGAATAACGTAACACAATTCTCTTTTGGATGAAAAGTACAATGGGAAACGCTATATGGGCGTGGTGTTTGCCCTATGCTGAATAAGACAATAACTGCTTTCATTTGTTCCCTATTGTCATTTCATAAAGCAAGACAATTGCAGCAACAATGACAATACAGTTAAAACTAACATGTCCAGTACTTGATTGGTAAGGAAATGCCCCATTCGGTACAAAACTAATATGCCAAATCTCTCTCTCTCTCTCTCTCTCTCTCTCTCTCTCTCTCTCTCTTTGCCTGGGGTACTGCACCGCCATCACATGCAAACAGCCTTAATGCATATTCGATTAATGTTGAATGAAAAACATGATGCGTTCTTAATGAAGGAGAAAGTAATCTAATTTCGCAGCTTTACTAAGTTACCTGGTCAGAATTGTGTTTAAATAGTCTTCATTGCTGCCATGTGACATTCTCTTAAGTAAAGAGGAACCATAACTTTCTTATTTACTTTTCATACAATTTAAGTGTAGGGAACACCTAGCAATAACTTATATTTTTTTTTACGTATGGGAAAATATTTGTTCTAGTAATAAATAATACAAATTAGATTCACTGATTACTCATCAGGCACCTTACTCTACAAAATATGCACTTGGAAATTTGATTTAGAAGTGCCATTATATCGTGAATATTTAGCTTAAGTCTAGTTGATTTTCCGAAATCATTCCAAGCAAACCTCAGGTCCGCTTGGTAGGACTCTGACTAGCAAAACTTCACTTCTTGTACGTATACATCCTAAGTTAATCTAGGCTTAAGACTCTTATTTGAACCTGTGAAACTGTGGTTTAAGACGATGTGAATTCAATTTGATTTAAAGGTTTTTGTCGACTGTTTTTTTTTTTATTGAACCAGGAGCTATTTTACTGAGTTTACTAAGGAAAGAGTTCTTGGATTTTGTTGTTCGATAGGAAATATAAGTTCTCGAGAACAATTAAAAATTTTTAAACTGGAAGCAAACCATGGGTTAGAATGCGTTGACAGAAGAGTGACTCTTTTGGTGAAAAAGTTTTCCAACGATAGTGAAGTGATGTGCTACGTTTTCATGGATGTTTTACATTTTTATAAACAGTAAATATTTATAATAAAAAAAAAAACAGAGCTTTGAACGGTTTAAGGAATATTGAATTTTTGAAGAATGTTCAGTTTTGTGAAGTAAAACTGTAAAAGCTAGTGAAAGTGTTTGCAATGGGAGAAATTTTAGAGGAGATATGAGCAAAAGTTCATTGATAATAGCAACTGGAATCCAGTAAGGTGTAAACTGTTGATGTGTATGGGTATTATGCAGGAAATATAACTGCTGGCGTAGGACACCATGTTCTGTACAGAAGACTGGAAGAGACTTAAAGCCTTTGTGGAAGCCCAGGTGAAAAGATATTAAGTGATTCTCAGGGGAATTCTTCTACAATGAGTTTGGATGCTAAATGGGATGCAAGGAAAATTAAATAAAAATCCAGACTATTGAGGTGGTTGTGTGCTTAGCATAAGGGGGTAAGGAAATAATTCAGAAGGTGTGGAAGGTAGGGACAAGTAAATGTGAAAATTCTCATAGGCGAAAGAATGGGCACTATTATTTTTTTACAGGGTTTGGTTATCTGTAATGAATATGCTGGTCAAAGGTGCTTGACATGGACATGCTAGGGGGGCGAAGAGTGGAATAACAAGAGAGATCTGAAGATACCTTTTAAAAGAGAACAAAAAGCAAAGGCCTTTATATAAAGAACGCGCAGCAGTATAAGCAAGATAGTGGTAAATAACACTCTTCGTTCAAAATAGTTCGTTAACAGTAAGGAAAATAATACATGACAATG
>NC_089764.1:2158813-2198813 GCF_040412425.1 Macrobrachium rosenbergii | reverse complement strand
TGTGAGAGCCCCTGTTCCTCTCATAGATATCTCATGGGAGATCGCACACACACCGCACATACCCCACCGACCGGAACCTGGATACTTCTGGTGCATCGGTTCAATGCTCTGTCATGCTGTTTCCATGTGCCGGACCATGATCAAATAGTTCTCTGCATCCGATTGAACAAATTCCAATGTCAGCACAAATGCACCTGCTGCAAGAGCCACATAGTACTCATGTTGTCCAAAGATTTTATATATATATATATATATATATATATATATATATATATATATATATATATATATATATATATATATATATATATATATATATATATGAATATATGATGAGTATAGACAAGTTCTCTTTTTAAAAGCAACGGAATAGACTTGCAAATAAATAAGAGAGTTTTTAGAACCCAAGAGTTGAGAGAATCTAAACTTCTGCAATGAAGTTTCGGATGGAAATGATGTACAGTATATGGCGAATTCACACGGCAAGTATGTGATATATATCAAGGATTATGGTGTTGAAGTAAAGCAGGATTTATGACTTCGGTACGAGCACACGCGCGCACGCTCGAGCACATAAGCACATGTGTCATGTGAGCTGGAGTGGAGTTTGTCCTTACAGGGGAGATGAAACAATGATACTGAAATTCAGAGTGAACTTATAAGCTTACAAGGAAATAAAACCTAAGGTTCAAACGTTTCAATAAACCCAGTTTCCTTTGCAACTGAGGCAACTCGGACTCTCATTTCACGGCTACTTCCGAAGACCGCCGATTTGAATTAGTGAGTTCTATTAATGACTGGAATTTTCTGATTATGTTACGCAGAATGAAGTCCGAGAATTATTATTTTACCAGTCAAAAATGATACGTTATTTGATTTTATTTTTTTTATTTCTGTGCTGTGTACTGTAAAGTTTACGATACGACGAATATGGGGGATAATGCTATTTAGATAAAAAAAAGAGTTCAAGAACCACATTTTAGTAAAAATAAAACTTATCTTAGTGAGCAATAATAAAAGTAGTTACCCCGAGATATTTAGAAAAAGCAGCGGGAAAGAATAATTTCGAATATATTATGTGTCAATTTATTATCAATCTTTTGAATTCTTAATGTATTCTCTAACTCTTGGTCCTAGTAGTGAATTATGGAATATTTTTACAGGTCTAAAGATATTTCTGTTATACTGATAATACAAAATAGTTCATCACTGCATTATCAATATTTAACAAAATCATATTTTCGGTTAGAGAGTAGTCATGCTAGATATTTCTAGGTTTCTTCACGGCAATGAACAGCAAGGACACAATATTCGCCTCTGTACAAAATAAAGATTTTTAGAAGCGTTGTTCCATGTAATCCGTATATTTATTATTTTTCTTAATCCTGAAGCTAACTCATTACAGCACGGGAGACCTCATACAGGTAGCATTTCACTTCATTAACGTTATAAAGGATACTACCTGATAAAATTAGGACATGCTAGTTTCATATTACCAGATTATATGAGGCAGCTTTTGATGGAAATGATTTCAGAAGTGATTAGAAATGAGAGAGAGAGAGAGAGAGAGAGAGAGAGAGAGAGAGAGAGAGAGAGAGAGAGAGAGAGATAGTAATGGAAGAGGAGATTAACTGGGGCAAACAGCTCTGAAACCTCCTAAACTACTTCAGAAAACATTACTGTCTCTAAACCTTCCGTGAAACAATTAGTAAAATAGAATGAATTAGATTAAAATCACCGAAACGATAATGAATAGCATAATATTCACCACGACATCATATAAAGCTGACATTTTCCTCTCTGCTTTATATATCCAGCAAAACACACGCACCAAAACATTAAAACATATATATAACACTGAAGTTTTCCGTGTAGTCTACCGTAATTGTACAGTACATGTGTCTCAGTCTGAAGGCATCTATTTGTTTGTTTATGTCACTCTGTATCTTTTTTTAAGTTTTATCTAGAGGGCACACTGATGAAAGTGTTTATATACTTCGAATTGCTGGCACTTTCAGGGAGCTGCATTATTACATTTATGCCTTTTTAGCTTCAGGCTAGATTCACAATATAAAATTTTAGGCTTGCTTAAGAAAAGCACTCAAAAACATTGGTAGCAGGATTATGGATAGCGTCCAGGCTTTAATGCATTATCAGCTCGGCTCTGAGAATTGTGTGCTATAAGAAGCTGTAGTGCCTTGATAAACATAGCCGATGAATCGTCCAAGGATAGTCACCCTTTATTGGACAAAAAAAAATCGAAATGACCTCTATGTGGGTGGTAAGAATATTAGAAAGCTGAATGAAAAATTTTAAGCATGAGAGACATGAGTGCAAGAGATAATGAAAAGGACATCTTATGCGTCTGTAAAACACCGTGAAAAGGAATGGGAAAAGAGGGATTAGAAGGTATTCATGTATACATTTATTCAGTCAGAGCAGATGGAATCAGCGGAAAAGTAACCGTGATCGTAATGACCGAAGAACTGGGAATAGTAGTTTACTGCATGCCAGAATTAAATAAAAACAGTGAAATATGGGGTCTCTGAGGGAATAATAGGTCTCTGACGAAATTATGTATGAATTTTACATACAACTGCAGAATATGGTATGGGGTATGCAATGACCAAAGAAGGCTTGCGATAAACTGCAAACAGGATGGGAGCATCTTATTAGTATTTGTGGAAAAAAAATCTTGTAACTGGAGATACTCCTCCCCAGTACAAGGACGCTCATAAATACACTTGAAGATGTCCCTGTGTCATACGCAGAAACCAGTTAGATCAGACATTAAAAGAGAGGGGTTGTTAGTAGTGATTACCATCTTTGATCCCCAACTTCTTGTCACAGTAAAGTTGACGTAGGTTTAAAAATTATACTTGAGGAAGCACATACGATCAATGAATTGGGCTAATGTCAGGAATGAACATCAGTCTGTCGGAGAAGTTGTGTGATATGTGGTAAAAAGATGGAAATCATCTTGGATCCTGGAGAAACCAGGACTGCAATAAAGGATAGACAAAAGCAAAAGGCACTTGTAGGAAAAATTTATAGAGGGGATGATAAAGGGAATATTTGTAATTTTTCTTATCTAGGGTCAAATTATTCACTTGACATGCTATTTATCAATGAATCATTGTAAGGCGAAGACATTGAAAAATAAACCCTAGAACGACAAAATTAAAAGGTTGTAACTCAAATTATTTAGGTTTTATAGAGGGTATCCATCGAATGAATTCAAGCAGACATGTGGGCCCTTATTAGTAAAAAATCCTAAACCATCGAGAATCATCAAAAACCAAGTGAAAACAGGGGATCAGTTTACTATGATATGAGTAGTCACCGGGAAAATATTGGGGCACGATACTGATGTATATGTATAAATTCGAAAGTTATGAAATAAAACTAGAACAAAAATACCTCAAACCCACCATTCAAACGGATTCAGTAAGGCAAATGGTATACCGATTACAATATAAGAGTGAATGGCTCAACAAGTATATGACAGGAACGTATCATCAGGTTTGTTGAGGATTCTATTAACTATATGAAGTTGTCTATGTTGTGGAAGGCGTTTTCTGCTGTAGGGTCCAGCTTGAATACAGAAAGACTGTAACCGTGCCTTTTGTTTATTTGTTCCTGTATCCTCGGTCTTTCAGGGAAAAGGTAGTACTGTATATACATACATACACATATCATCATATATATATATATATATATATATATATATATATATATATATATATATATATATATATATATATATATATATATTTATACACACACACGCACACGCACAGATATGAATACACACACACACACACACACACACACACACACACACACACACACATATATATATATATATATATATATATATATATATATATATATATATATATATATATATATATATATATATATATATATATATATATATATATATATATATATATATATATATATATATATATATATATATATATATATATATATATATATATATATATATATATATATATATATATATATATATATATATATATATATATATATATATATATATATATATATATATATATATATATATATATACATATTATATATATACATACATATATATATATATATATATATATATATATATATATATATATATATATATATATATATATATATAATACAAAACGCTTCACCTCCTTTATAAAAAATAACTCCTAGCAACCTGTCATGTGCACCATATACCCAGAAAAGAAAACCCTAGGCACAGCCTCTAACGGTTCTACCGAAAATTTTCTAGGAATGTATTACATGTCGCAAACACAAACAGCTTTTCCTTTTACTTTCAAATTCTCGCGTTACTGTTCCCAAGCAAATTTAATACACGCACTCTCTTCGCTGCCTAAGACTCAGACCTCAGCAATTAGCAGTGACTGCTGTGGCACACAATTTTCGACTATGATTCTGCGCTCAAAATTTAAGCAACTCAGGGTAATCATTTTCCCTTCCTCAGGACCCAATGAGGAGATTGATACAACTTGACCCTGTTAACCCATATACATGTGTAAGATGTGTGTGTGTGTGTGTGTGTGTGAAGAGAGAGAGAGAGAGAGAGAGAGAGAGAGAGAGAGAGAGAGAGAGAGAGAGACAGACAGACAGACAGACAGACAGACAGACGACGCCTTTGTTTATTAATAGTACATTTCACAATTCTCATTTCAATTTAGATTTAAAATGTAAATGAATATTAGGTGCTGGTTAGTAAGTCATACGTTCTGTCTTACATTCAACTCGATATTTTAGAAAATATCTTTTATTTAGGACTTCAGAATACCAGCCATAATGAGTGAGTGTTTCTAGACTACTAAACAATTCAGAGTCGCTGAAACACGGTTTTTCGGCAAAACCTTTTTATCAAAGCATCGGATAAAGGTGAAAGTCGGCAAGGGTATATTTTATAACCCTACCTAATTTTTGCAAGTATTGTTTAGTACCTAAGTTCGATAGTTTTGATATTTACAGAGTAAAAAATGAAGTCGCCGATGCCGGAACCGAGAAAATCACAGGCAAGGATCCTAAAACCACTCGTGACGCAAAACATAATATTACGTCATGAGGCTCCGCCCATCCATCAGGTAGGTAGTAAGTCACTAACAGGTGGATGATATGGTTAGTTGGTTACACAGTATGGTTTCAACAAATCCAATAACGGCCAGCAGGACACAGAATTGACCCCGCGGTTGCAAGACTGCATTTGTGCTATGGCTTGCCACTTTATATACAAGCAAGAAAACCCGTGGCAAGGTTTACTATAGTGTGAATAGGTAATTATTTCTATAGTGGAAAATAGTTACTTGGCAACATTCATCTCTTGCTGCAGCAAATAGGTTTTAATGTTGAAACCTGAGGTAAAACAAAACGGATTGTCTTTCTGTGTTCCCGCTCTGAATAGATGTTGATCTAACAAATGAGCTATCATTATGTGCTTGAATTACATAAATTGAATTATTTGTAAAGTAGAAACAATATACAAATATCAAGAAAATGGAAGAATTCCAAGCTAACAACTTAGTCCCAACAACTGCTGTGGAAATTGTGATGAAGCCTCCACATTATTATTATTATTATTATTATTGAGAATGATAATGCAGTCAAGGGAACGATGACAAAACCTGCTCGCCATCATTGATATTGCTGAAGCCTAGGATGGGTGCTAATATCAATTAGTGAATATGTCATCAGCAAGTGGGCAGAGCCACAGTGAAGGGACGTTTTCCCCATATGCAAACTTCTCTTCACTGTGAGTGGAGCCTCATGACGTTATAGGTTAACGTCACTATTGTGTTCAAAACCCTTACTTGCGATTTTGATGGCTCTGGCATAGGAAACATACTTTTCCTCTGATAAGTACCAGAACTATTGAACTTAGGTACTAAATATTATTTGCAAAAATCAGGTAGGGTTATAAATATGCACTTACCAACTTTCACTTTTATCCGATGCTTTGATAAGGTGTTGCCGAAAAACCGTGTTTCATCGCCTCTGAATCTTAGTAGTCTCTTGATCTTTCAGAGGTACTGAACAGGGAAATCCTTGACAAAATATATATGATTCACATAAATCCGCAGTGCAAAATGATTTTTTTATAAGGGATGAGTAGTTATAATCCAAATTTTCTACACATCAGATACTATGGGCATGATAACGAAAACAAAGTGATTTAAAATTTCAGTTCTAAATGGTAAATAAATAATTTATTTAAGTAAGTAATAAATAATAAATAAAAAAATAATAAATAAATAGATGAATAAATAAATTATTACCCTATTGTATGCATGAGAATTAGAGTCTGCGATGCTTCCATAGTCACAGAAACAAATCACATCACATAACTAAGAATTCCACAGATAAATGACACTCATATCCTACTAAACTGCAACAATAAAAAGAAAAATGCTTTCAGCTGAAACTAACAAATCACCTCAAAGAAAAGTAACAACTGTATGTTACAGATACGGAAAGTATCTCTCTCTCTCTCTCTCTCTCTCTCTCTGTCCAGGTGGTATCTATGTGATAACTGTCAATTGAAGAAATGGATGCCGCCCTTTTCAATCCTTCCTATCTGTGGCTTTCTAAAAGAGGATGGCCGATCTTGGTAGCCATTCGTTTTTCTGAATTTTTTCCGAAAATTTATCTGACTTCTTTTGACAAGGTCACATGAATTCACCATCTTTTCTATTTAATCTTTGGGATGGAAAGAGGATAGTAGATGTTACATTACCCACTGAATTCAGCTTTTGAACTAGTGCCCAGATGTTAACCATTTCGACACTATTGTATATAACTAGCTTTTCATAACTTTTTTTTTTATCTATTTTATTTACAGTACAAAAAAAGAAGTATGTTGGGCTAAACCTGTAAAAGTGTTGGAACAGAAAACGGAATATCCGCGATCCTCACTTCCATGACCGCCGTAAATTACCTGAGACATGTCTTATCAAGCAGAAAAAATGGGACGGCAACAAGCAGAAAAATGCAATGTGAAATTCCAGTAAACACTGATGAAATCGTGAATTACGCTGTTAATCCATGTGACCAGCTTTATACTGTCTTGATCTAAAATATGAAGAACTAGGTTCCTGCGTCATTTTTATTATAATTTGCTTATCTCTCTCTCTCTCTCTCTCTCTCTCTCTCTCTCTCTCTCTCTCTCTCACACACACACACACACACACACACACACACACACACACACACACACACACACACACACACACACACACACTACGTGCATCCACACCATTTCCATGCACAAGAGTACACTTACATATACAATTGCATACACTTCAAGTATTGATCAAATTATAACGTGATAATTGTGGACTGACGCTTTTTAATCTAGTCTCACTGCCCCATAATTTATACATCTATCGGACCTATATACATCACACCTGACACTCGAAAGAAAATAAGGTTGTCTATGGCTGTGGGAGAGAAGCTAAATTTGATGGATGCGAACACACGACAAATTATTAAGTGCGTTTTCCATAATTTCAGAACATCTGTAGTCTGTGATGTACTGTATGTATTGCTGAGCGATGTACATACGGATAAATTAGACAGTGTATTTTGTTATTGTTAAATTGTTATTTAAGAACGCAGACATTAACGTATATATTTCAGCTCAGGTGCTGGTATCATCATCTAATAAAATGCCAGATCATTTTAATCAGTGAATGCCAGCAAAACGGTGTTTACCTACTTAATAACAATCCTATACATATATGCAGCACTAATGAAGTCATTACTGTACTCCTCACTTAGAGCAAATATTCTACATGTGAAACTTATCCAGGTGCCGAAGAATTAAAGGTTCTTATTTGTAGTCTTACCTCAGCAGAGTCCTCGAGAGATGAGCTGTGACGGGAAAAAAGTGGCTTCAAAGATCCTCTGACAGATTGACGTGTTGATGAACATCTCTTAAATCGACGTCTTTTTCTGAGAAGCAAAATCCGGCTGTTTCAAATTTTTCTTTTCTAGCGTGTAGGTAAACTTAAAATGTCTTCATAAGATCAATCATTACACTTTCTATAATTGCAGTTACAATGTGAGTCATATAATTTTCTAAACTTTACTACCAAGACGACATTCATACAGCATTATATTGACAAAAATGATTAATGACATTAGTCATACTAAACTTATTATTATTAGCAACGTCCCAAGTGACTAAAATCCCGAATGCAGTTATTTGTCCTCGGTTCTCTTCACCAACATCTGAAAGGAGAAGAAAAACATTGAAATGTAACATTTGAAAGAAAAAACATATAGTTCTTATGTAATGCTAAAATATATTTGCAACTTTAGTACACATGTTAAGGTTGTGATAAAAAAAAAAAAAAAACTGAGATAAATCTTAATTACATTTGCAGAAGGTATTCATATGATTTCCCCACCTAGCATTTGCCAGACTAAGTTGGGGAAGCATACAAAAATTTTGGTTTTTGGGGTAGGAGCTTCCAATGATAACGTTTTTATATCTCATACATACATATATATATATATATATATATATATATATATATATATATATATATATATATATATATATATATATATATATATATATATATATATATATATATATATATATATATATATATATATATATATATATATATATATATATATATATATATATATATATATATATATATATATATATATATATATATATATATATATATATATATATATATATATATATATATATATATATATATATATATATATATATATATATATATATATATATATATATATATATATATATATATATATATATATATATATATATATATATATATGTATACTGTATTGTAATTTCTCGTATACAAATATTGGGGAGGGTAAACTTTTGCTTTATCATATAATTGTCTCTTCATTTTCTTACACATATCATTAGTCAAAGTTTGGCGTGGAGTGGACAGCTCTAGATTTCTTTCGTTGGCGCGTTCCCTATGATTTCCTTGTAAAAGAGAAGTTATGTTTCTGATGACGGTATCGTTTACATAAAAATATTATCTGTATTTTTAGACGGGTTCTTTTCTATTAGTTTGAGAGAGAGAGAGAGAGAGAGAGAGAGAGAGAGAGAGAGAGAGAGAGAGAGAGAGAGAGAGAGAGAGAGGGGAGTATTTGTTCAAATATTTGCAATGCGGACTGATTTTAGGGTATGGTTTCATCTTTCATACTAATTTCATACAGCATAAAAAATATAAGATGGGGAAAGGACTAACTCAGTGACCCAAATGGCACTACATAGGTCCCTACTCAATAAACTAAAAAACACATTGAAGCAGCGCTGATCGAAATTATTGATCGTGGATTTGTTTCTTCCATTCAGTCTTCCGGATGAACATTTATTGTGAAATAAAGCACATTTTTTTTATCATGGTATTTATATAATGCCTGAACTTGTATTTCCATGGACATGGATAAATTAAAACATAAATGGCAATCTTTTATTAACCTACGCAAAATTGAAACAATAAGAGGAAGTTTTTTAATCACAATTTCTTCTGCCTTCAACTTCTCGCAGCAAACCTCCTACCCCATCACTACGTCAGTTATTTTCTTTAAAATTCTTTGCGTAGAGTTACCACTTTTTATATCCAGTCAAACCACAAGAAAAAAAAAAAAAAAAAATTAACACAACTAGCGACAGAAAGGCTCAGAAAGTGTTAGCTGTCTCGATGCAAATATAAACAAGGGACTTTATTGACTTGTTATGACTTTCTCACAAGAATTTTTTCTTTTTTTAGCTCTTATTAATACGAAGTTTTGTGTCTGTTTGGTTCTAATAAGTACACGAATTTCTCTTTGCGCCTGTGTAAAGTTTTTGAAGAAGTATCAAGCAGAAACCCCCCCCCCAACAAAAAAAAGAAAAGAAACTATAGTCTTGGTGCATAATAAAATTATATTTACAGGAAAAATTGATACATTCCCAGCGTCAGTTTTATTATAACAATGCCATTTGAACAGTGATAACAAAAACGAATATAAGAATTATTTTTTTTTTTTTTTTTTAATAGTAGTTACGACAAGAGCAGGAGAATATAGTATACAGAATTACCAGTTATATTCACAAGACAGCTTTTATGTTTACCAGAGCAGTTACACTTTCACTCGGACCATCATGACATGTTTTTTCTTTCATGTTGCAACTAAAGATTGACTGGCATGCTACAAACATTTTTTCGTGATTTTTACAAGACTTAATTCCTTAAAACGATGACGTACACGTCTCTTGGAAAGCGCTAAGACAAGTATTAAAAAAAATACAGAAAAATACAGAATTCTACTTTATGGATGCTGATGGTATGAATGGTCGTAATTTTTTTTGTATCATATGAGGAATTGTTTTGTACAAAACTACGAGAGGGTGGAAGACACTTAGTGTCAAGAGGTTTTTTAGAATAATGGCCAAATAATAACACTGAAACAAGCCATACTGTGCCACTGTGTGACGGGGCTTACTAATGTGGAATCAAATGCTGGTTCACTTTTGGACGGGGAATTATTATTCCACATTGATTAGCCTTCCAGTATGTGAAACAGTACTTTTTTTCTCTATGAACAACTAATGATTAGGTGAAAAATGTATATGGTACCAGGTTCTTACGAGCACACTGACCTAACAAATAATGTGACTTTTCCAAGCCTTACTACTTAACATTGCTAAGTCCAAAATATTGACTCAGAATGCTTCAACGCCCAAACTTTAAAAAAACTGAAGTAGAGTAAGCGGCAACAACAAAATCTGTGGGGGTAAGTGCTTCCAAGAAAATAAGATAAATAATTGGAAAAAGTTATAAAGGTGGAAAAAAAAAAAACCTTATTTACTCAGACTACTTGACAAAACAGAGAAGGATGTTATGACAGCTCCGCCTTGTCTATAACCTGAACGGAAGAAGACAAAGCGGGTTTCAACAATGACTCCCTTTCTTCAACAGACACCAATAACACAAGTTATTACTATCTCGGGTCTCTATAAAGGAAGTCAAAGACTCTTTAATGCGAATCAAGAGTAAAAGTATTTAATCCATCCCGTTGAACTCTGTCTATGTTTTTGACTTTATATATTCAGAGGGCCTTTAAAACACCCGTCTTTTTCAAGTAATCACGCAGAGATGAATACCAACAGTCAAAAACTAACTATATAAAAACGTCAATCTTTTCAAGGATCATGTGAAGTACTCTTAAGTCTTAGCAGTTCTACTGATTGAAGATAATAAAAAAAATAGTAATATGAGCTATTCATTGCCAAGCTGGTAATTACCTACCCCAATATTCATTTAAATAAAGACCACTATTTAAAACGTTCAGATTTATTTCAAAGAATGAAAAAATCAGTCACCTATTGAGCATCGTCTGGTATGTCGTGGATACAAACTTATACATGGACTTTAGTCGGAATGAATCTACTCCAGCCTCGACACCCTTAAGAAATCCAGTCATTTAACCCTCGTGAGGACAAATTGGTTTATAATTCCATTCCAGCACTGCAGTCATTAAAGATAAATATTATGACTTACAAGACAATTCAACGAAGAGTTTGCATCTGTTGTTAAGATCTTACCAGAGTCCATTGCTTGCATATAAATTGTTGATAATTATGTAAGTGTTCGTATATCATTGTTTTGATAAATCTCTAACTTGCACTACATGACATCTAAACTATATCTGAATTATTTAAAATAATGTTCTTTCCATATCAGGGTTTACTTCCTCTATATGAATATTATTAATAACCTTCAATACCCACTTACATTCGGCAGTGTATATTAATTCTCAGGGTACAATAAAATTTAACATAAATAAGAATTAGTGTTCACTAGCATTATTAATTTCGAGCTTCGCTTGCTTACAGTATCTTTCATTTGTTCTTAGCTGTTTTAATTCATCAATTAGAAAAGGCCCATACAAAACTGTTAGCGCCTCGGCAAGAAAGGCCCTCACGACCATAGAAGCTCCCACCAAATAAGACTGTCTTGGAAAGAATACACCAAGAGTTCCTTAATGTCTGGAAATGAAATATTCTCATCACTCCATCGTTGCTAATCGCGTTCCCATGTAATAATGGTTTCATTTGGCTCCTTTTGATGACATCGTTTCAAATAATGGATTAACAATTAAATGCCTGCCATGTTAATCGAAATGTGTTCATACGTGTCGTTTCAATTCTTATCAATAACATTTTTCATATTTCCTGTCAGACAATCGAAATAATACTAAACAAAGGGATCATTCATGTCTTAACAGTTGTGGCTGCTGTTTTTGTGATACTTTTACAACAAATAAGGATCTAAAAATTTACAAATCTAATATAATGGTAAAGGAAATAGGATTTTGATATTTCCAGTAAACTTTCTATATATTAAATTTTCTATTAAATCTTATTATCTAGAGTTCATTATGTCTTGAACTACAAGGTTAATGTTTCCATTGAAGTAGTTCTGTATAACTTCTAGTCAAATATGGTTACAGAAAATTTTAGTTCTGGTTACCTAAAAGTCAACTGAAAAATGACTGAACACAAGCATCCTTTTTCATAGTTTTTTTCTTATCAGCATTCAATTAAAAACGAGTCATGGATTTCCTTTACTTTATATTTTTCTCTCTTTTCTCCACAATTTTATTTTATTCCGTAGAAATTACAGAAATCTATAATGAAAGACCAAATTATTCAGAAAAATCCTTTTCGAGATAAAACCTGCTTATCAAAAAATAGGATATAAAATAAACCACACCGATGTTTTAGATTCAATCAATTATTCTATCGGTAATCATAATGCCAATAGCATTAATTTTAGATACTAGTTGCTTAACCATTAAAAATAAAAAAAATTAGTTTTATCTACAAAAAAAGCAGGTACATATAATTCCCGAATCATTCAGGAGTTACAGGAAATAAGAGGAAGACGGGAAAGAATAGAGTATTCAATACCTGAGCTTTGAATTTAAATCAATCTCTCTTAAAGCGATTGTTACAAATCCTTTTATCTGAATAAGACAGAAAACGTCCAATATAATCGTAATCCCTTAGAATCACGGAAGGATTAAATACAGGCTCATGGCACTGATACACTTCAATTTTTATATAAAATTTTCCTCTCTTTGACAGCTTTCAGAACTAACATAATTTTTTTAATGTGATGGCACATAATGACAACACTTCGTTTCTTTTAATTATTGACTTCTGTCTACTTTAACCTTTTCTGTTTTATATTTAGCTGAAATTAAAATGAGGAAGACTCAGTAACACGATCTTTTAGGCGAAAGATTGCTGATTAATCTGACGTTTCAGTGGCTTAACCGAAATGAAAAGGAGAAACAAATATTTTCTTTAGAGTATTAATAAAGACGATTTAAACTCACGTACATATACTCCAATAGAGTCGAAGATTAGATATTAAAAATCGCTGACATCGATACTTCACTGAGGTAGCTGAAACACTTGTACGATGATCTGAATATCAGAATCTTAAAATGTAATTCATGATAAAGTTAAATCTATAAATGCAAAGCTTTCCTTTATGTAAAGTAAATTATTGAACACAAATACTCAGCAAATTAAAAACTGAATATGACTTTTCTTTAAAGAATATGTTCTATGTTGTATTATTAGCAAGCGGCACAGGGACTTTCGCCATTATGGAAGCGTACAAACATCTTTCAAATAAAGCATTTTATATTGAGCAATTTATTTTCCATTTTTTATTTGTCATTTTAAATCAAACAAAAGTATGGCCACCCATTCTCCTCAGGTAACATTTCCATATAAATCTGATTTCCCTTTTCTTTTATACTTTCACATTCGTTATAAAAATTGGGGATTTGTTAAATGAATTGTTTCTCATTTCTTATTTGTTGGCAGACAAAAAGTGGAAACGTTTTTCTTCTCTCTCAGCCTTACGAGAGAACTATTCATACTGACTTCAAACAAATTTGTTCTATCCTAGAGTCAAGTGTTCCTTTTTTTAGGAATATTATATATTTTTCCCAGTCTGCCTTCAATCTCCGCATATTTTACTTGGCGCAAACATCTCCTGGATGATTTGATAATCAATATATCTCTAGACATTTGAATTTTCGTCAACTTTTCATAAAGGTTATTTGTAGGGAATGAGGTAAGTAGCATTTGTTATTTATTCGTACCTATACCATTGAAAAAACATTAATAATCAACGTCACAGTCATCAATAAACAATATACCGAGAAAGTAATGAAGATGGGGGATACTCTGCATGGATTTAAACTAAAAGGTTACATTTTGTGATTCAGGTAGTTAACCTATCTAAAAAAATGCTGGAGACCACAGGACCTGGACAGATCACCAAGTAAGGAGTGAAAAGTATATATATATATATATATATATATATATATATATATATATATATATATATATATATATATATATATATATATATATATATATATATATATATATATATATATATATATATATATATATATTATATATATATATATATATATTTTTATTATACCAAAATATATATATATATATATATATATATATATATATATTTATATATATATATATATATATATATATATATATATATATATATAAATATAGTATATATACTTATATATATATATATATATATATATATATATATATATATATATATATATATATATATATATATATATATATATATATATATATATATATATATATATATATATATATATGTGTGTGTGTGTGTGTGTGTGTGTGTGTGTGTGTGTGTGTGTGTGTGTGTTCTTAAAACCTTTCACGTGCACCGTTCAGATTTATCAGGATAATTTTGGACCTATTGCAGCACGGAAAAGTGAATGAGAATATTTCACACACACAAAAATTATATTGCAAGGCTAGAAGGGTGGAGAAGCCAGGTTCAAAGCTCGATGAAGATAAATCTCTTCCTTCGTCAGAAACTTGTGGTGTTTTTGGGAGAGGAAGAGGCTATTAAAAGCACCTTCGTTTAATGGACGGCCTAACTGTGGAAATGTATTTCTTAGTCTTGGAACACCTGCGTAGTATATTGCGTTTGAAAATTATTCTATTCTTTTTTTTTTATGGAATAATAATAATAATAATAATAATAATAATAATAATAATAATAATAATAATAATAATAATAATATGCCATTGAGCTTATATTTTGTTTTCTCAATTTAGAGCACAAGTTTCTTCGTTTCAGCAGGTGAATTATAAAGCAGCTGTCCGAAGTTCATTTATGATCCGGCGCTTCGGTAATCGCTTGCTACCATTGATGGAGGTGTACACGTGTACCCTCTGGGCCATTCACCTTCAGTGGTAGCAAGCGACTAACGACGCTCCGGATGTTAAATGGACTTCGGACAGTTGCTTTTTACTTTACCTGCTGAAACGAAGAAACTTATACGCCACGTTGAGAAGGCAAAATATAAGCTGAACGGCTTACAGATTGTCATTCTTTTTAAACGAAGAGTGCCTCAAAGAGGGTCCCCTTCCAAAATACTGTTACTACTACTACTACTACTACTACTACTACTACTGCTGCTACTATTACTTATAATAATAATAATAATAATAATAATAATAATAATAATAATAATATAATAATAATAATAATAATAATAATAGTAATAATAGTAGTAGTAGTAGTAGTAATTGTTATTATTATTATTATTATTATTATTATTATTATTATTATTATTATTATTATTATTATTATTATTATTATTATTGAAAAGGATGGCTGTATTCTGGCCCGTCCGAGGATGCCTCGGCCCATACATCGGTATGACCACCACGCTTTTCTCCAAGAGAATTTCCTGCCATGCCCAAGAGGGAGCCATCTCTCACCATGCCAGGACTACCCATAAGCAGAGAATCACAAGAAAAGACATAATCCCGAAGATAAAAATTGACCGAACTATGGACCACCGCCGCCTGGGCCTCCTGGGAGCATTGCGCATTGGAAAGGAGAAACCAACCCTCAGCATTATGCAGGAAACCTTTCTCCTCCCCAGGGCCACCAGGAGATCTGCACCGAACGACCCCCATAGCGAGTGAGCGAATCAAAGTTCTGCATCTGAGGATCGAAATTCTCCCCAGCACTGCGATGCCGCTTCCACGCAAGACAAACCCCGAACATCAACACGGGAGTTGAAGTTGTTGAAGGTGCTTCAACAACTTAAAAACAAGATGGACCTCATTCTTCGGGAGAAAGGAATACCTGACCCTTAAGAACTTAGCCAACGATAAGGACATCATTATCGTGAAGCTGGACAAAGGTTATTCTCAATAAACAGGGATATATAAATAAAATGGAAAATATTCTTAATGATACATCAAAATTTAAGAAACTCGGCTCCCCTGACCTGTATAATATCACTAAATCCGAGGACAAAATTAATCGATTTCTCAGATCATTGAAACAAAATAATGTTATAGACGAACGTATGTACCCAAGTTTGTTTGTTACAGGTTCTTCATACGGTATTATGTATGGATTGCCCAAAGTGCACAAGACCGATGTCCCAATTCTTCCCATTCTCTCTTCTACTAATACAGCCAATTATAATCTTGCTAAATTTCTAGTACCTATTCTGGAACCATTAACTAAATGCCCTTACACCTTAACGTGTTCTACTGACTTCGAGGAGGAAATTATCAAACAGGACTCCGACTTATTTATGGTTAGCCTGGACGTCGAATCCCTGTTCACCAATATCCCTGTGGAGGACACAAAGATTATCTTAAATAAGCTTTTTCCTGATGACGATGTCTTATTTCATAATTTCAACAAGAATCATTTTAAACAATTTTTAGAGTTGGCCGTGCTGGACACAGCCTTCATTTCTAATGGCGTTTTGTATAAACAGGTGGAAGGAATGGCCATGGGAAGTCCTTTGGGACCTACGTTCGCCAACATTTTTATGAGCTCTCTGGAAGAGCGCATAATGGACGCCTGTCCCTTGTCCTTCCTCGTTTTATGTTATAAGCGTTATGTTGATGACACGTTTGTCTTATGTAAACGAGATTTTAATTCAGACTCTTTCTTGGACTTCGTTAATACCCAACACCATAACATAAAATTTATCCTAGAAAAAGAATCTAACAGCAAGCTCCCATTTTTGGACGTTCTTTTTTCCGGAACTCGGTAGGATTCTACACTGGCATATATCGTACAGATATGTTTACGGGTCTAGGTATGAATTTTTATAGCTCTTGTTATTTCAGTTTTAAATTAAATTCTCTTTCCACCCTCCTCCATAGGACTTTTACTCTGTCATCTAATTGGCTGACTTTTCATGACGAAATAACATCTCTTACTAATTATTTCAGGAACAACTGTTTTCCATCCAAACTGTTTTTTTAAACAGTTAAATAGTATGTTGAACAAAAAGATGACGCCACCTACTCTATATTACACCGTCCCTAAGATGAATTTACAGGCAGCGTTCCCCTGTATACAAGACGATTCTTTCAGGAAGAAATTTCTAAACATCATTCAAAAGGAATTACCGGCCCTTAACCTCAAGCTCATTCCGAAGAACCCCCAAACAGTTGGCTCTCTCTTCAAGTTTAAAGACAAGCTCAGTCCCTTATTTACAGCCAACGTTATATATAAGTACAAGTGCCCCAGATGTAGTCAGGGGATCTATGTCGGATGTATTGAGAGGCTGTTGCGAGTTCGCATTGATGCTTATAGAGGAGTCAGCTTCAGAACCGGGAGCAGATTGTCCTGAACAGTCTAATATCAGGGATCATTCGAAGATGTGTAAAACTTTTATAGAAAATAAAGTTTTTCAATAATAGGACAGGTACAAAAAGAAAATGATTTAACAATACTTGAATCTATTTACTACCAAATTGACTGCACCACCGTTAAACTCCCTAACATCGTCCACACAATTGTTTATTGCCTGATGGTCTTGTTGAGCTGTTTCTTCTCTGTCTGTATGTGTATTTATTTATTGAGTTTTTTCTCTCTCTTTTGTAATACTTAATGCGAGTACAGTAGTTTGTTTTTAGCTTCCTTCTGGGTAGGTTGTCACAGCTTTTTGCTTGGTCCTTTAGGATAGGTTTTAGTCATTTTGTTCTGACCGTATTACTGTAATTCTAATCTGTGATTTTCATTTTATTAATTAATTTACTGATTGTCATGTTTGCTGTTTGCAGCCTAGAAAATGCAACTATGAAGAGTTGTGAAACGTCGGCATATTATAATAAAATGCATATGGACAGTGCCTTTCCCTGACCTGCCTATGGAATTATATATATATATATATATATATATATATATATATATATATATATATATATATATATATATATATATATATATATATATATATATATATAACTGTTCATAAAGCTTTTCATGGTTTTTCATTTGTAATACATGATTTTTTTTTAGAATGTCACTGAGAAGTTCAATAATATTTTGCAATTAGAATCAACTGAAGTGTGGTGTAGACAAAATAACTGTCACTCTATTTCTTTAGCGCCAAAGAAGTAGGTGGAAGGAATAAAGGAGGTTAATGTCGGTAAATAAAAAATGACAAAA
Organism: Macrobrachium rosenbergii; assembly: GCF_040412425.1. NCBI lineage: Eukaryota > Metazoa > Arthropoda > Malacostraca > Decapoda > Palaemonidae > Macrobrachium > Macrobrachium rosenbergii. The sequence continues at coordinate 2,180,187 of NC_089764.1, read as the reverse complement.
TAAATTGCTTTTTTGATAGAAGTCCAACTGGAATGAGGTTAAGAATAGTTAGCTCTGCTACACATCCTTGCATTTAGATTTACAGCCATTTCTGTTTTAAATCCACCAGGTGTCATAAAAGGAAACTAATAAAAAAAGAATATAAATCAAAGTCTTTATAAATAAAATTAATATGGCAAAAGAGAAAGCACGATTATAAAAACAAGTGGTGGTAGCCATAGAATTCTTTTAAAACCAACGAAAGGATAACTTTTTTTTTTTTTAAATATGTGTACATGAACCTTCGAATTCTTTCTTCCTTATAGCTTTCGTGGGCAAATGATAAAAATTAAAAATTTTAAGATCTGGACATCAAGTATTCTTGGGTAAGGGAAAGATGGTTCTTGCCACTGAGGAAGACGAACAGTCCAAGCAGAAAACATACAGTTTTGACTGATCCAAAGGTAAAATGAAAAGTCGATTATATAGTCTCGCTAAAAAAAAATCAATAAGTATTTTAGTAGTCAAAAACCGGTTTCATTTCCGAAAATGTTCACCGGAAAAATAACGTAAAGTAATGGGATGAACACGGCCGGGTTTACTAATGCAAATCACTCGCAAGAAAGTCAACGTCTATTGCTGAAACTATATAAGAATAATAAATATCATGACTATCGTAGTAGTAGAGCTTCAATGCGCCATGTCCACTCAATCCTGAACCGTATAAGCAGTAAGACGACAGCTATAATAAGGAAAACTCGAGTAAGTCACTTTGAAATAATATCTATAAGCAAGGTAGTAGACTATATCTCTTACCGATTCACAAGTTTATTAAAATAAGACTGAAAACAAAGGTAGAATATAATTTTTCTTTGTGGCTAGACATTACTGAATTACTATTGCATTTCCCTCGTCGTTTTCTTTCAGAGTTGTAAAATCAATCTTGGATCCACAAAACGAGCTCCAGGGCAAAATCGAATAGTGTCGTTGCGTAATTAGATTTTTGACTTCATTTAATTACACTATCGGTAACTGTTACTATTTAAAGCCGTAGTTTCCTCAGATAATTTGGTATGTAAAAGATTAAAGAGATTTGCCAAGTCATCATGTTTTAAGCAACACAACTGGCAAAGATTAACGTCAGTTTTGAAGATTCCATGAAAAACGAATCATCCTTATTTCAAAACTAAGCAAGACAGATCTTAAAATTTAAGGTACTCTGGCAGTTGCTAAAGGAAATATATTGATAAAGTTTGCAGAGGCAATAACGAAAATAAGTGATATTGTTATGAGCATTACTTTATTTGGAAAGTCCAGTTGAATTTTGTAAAACTTTGAAAGTGCCCACTATCTACATTCTACTGTTCTTTCTTTTCAATGGACTGAAAACCAGATTAATACCAGGCTTGTAAAATCTTGTGTGTTAACTGATTTTGTAAACATTTGTCACCAAATAACATATATAAAACGATTACATTACAAGAAACAAGGAATTTGCAAATAGGAAAGAAGTAAATATAAACTCAAGGTGCCTATGATGAGCCTCATAAATTAAGCTACCTAATTGGAAAATATACAAAACTTTATGACATAAGTTTTAATGCTTGGTTAACTGAGGCATTCGCAAAAGCCTGATTGAACTCACTGACTACCAGGTACGTGTTGATAAAGCATCCTATTTCTTGAAACCTTGGTGTTATTTACACTTCACGTGCCAGGATGAAATGTGTATCTACCGTTACCTGAGGATGCTATTTTCAAGTCCGGAGGGAATTTACTGTATGTGTCGAAAATGGTGGGATTAATCACTAACGTTTATTATACTTTATATTTTAATTTCCTGTCTTTTTATTCTAAAATTTTCTTTTATATTTGTCATTTTAGTATATTCTGTATGCAAATCGTTAATTTTATAACAAGATAGTAGTGTTTTTTTTAATTACAGTGACAAATAATATATTCGACATGGGAGACTATAGTGGTTGCACACCAAATAATAACCACCTTTTCATTTCGGTTTCATAATGCCCAATTAAACTGAATTAAAAGGAATTTTTTTAGATGCAGTCATTACCAGATTATATAAGATATTTGCCCATAACATGCTCCGTTCAAATTAGGCAATTTGAGCAACACACACACACACACACACACACACACACACACACATAATATATATAATATATATATATATATATATATATATATATATATATATATATATATATATATATATATATATATATATATATATATATATATATATATATATGTGTGTGTGTGTGTGTGTGTGTGTGTGTGTGTGTGTGTGTGTGTGTGTGTGTGTGTGTGTGTGTGTGCGCGCGTATTTTTTTTATGTTAAGATGTTTTAGTGAGAGAAATGGACACCAAGAAAAGAAAAGAAAACGATCACTTCCACATTTACATTTAAACAAACGAAAATAGCAGAAAGGTGAATTACGAAACTGCCTTTATTGCAAAAAAATATTTGGCTTGCTACTACATCATCATTATAAACGTTTTTAATGGCTCTTTACTTATATTATAAAAGGTTAGTTGTGAGACAGGTTGCTTTAGTAGTATAGCTCGAAAAGTCAAAATTTGAAATTTCCCGATAAATTTTGGAAAGCTAAATTTCTTTTTACTTTTTTCGTTATATGCAGCACTAAGAAACCTGTTCGTTGTGAAACTGTCGGTGTTATGGTTCATTTTGTTCAATTTCTTCAAGGAGTTAGTTTAGGTTAAGAATATATTTTACCTAGCATGTGTGCATCCACAGATTTACCAGCAGCTACCTCTCCGGAGTATAAAAGTTGCCGGGATGCTAAACCTAACATTTTTCATAAGTGGTTTTTGTGAGTATCTCCTTTGGCCATACCTTGCAAATGTAGTGTTATTTTCAGTTTGTTCACTTAATCACATATTCACTACAAATCCAGAAAAAAAACCTGCGCAAAGAAAATAGTTACGCCCTTTCCAGGAATTGGGTAAATATTGCTGATATCTAAATCATAGCAACCGATGATAATAAATACTGGATGCAAGAGATTACAAGAGACATATTCTTAAAAAAAAAAAACACTGTTATCAAATTTCCCGGTTTAACTTTCTAAATAATGCAAGAATTCTAGTTAATTTGATGTAATTTGACTGTGTGTAGTCAGGATAATTTTTTATCTAAAAAATTAAAGCTATTCCACTAAAAACACATTTAAAATCTAAAATGGTAAATATAGAATTGAAAAAACCAGGAATTACAATATTTTTTTCTTACAAGGGACGGCAGCTGTCTTGAAAAATTCAAATGGCTTGAGATGAGAGTTTCATTTTCACTGAGAATTTGTATTCCATTCCCTAAGGATGGATATTATCTATGAAATATGACCGGATGAGGCCTCGATCACCAGAATCCAATTTCATCTGTCCCTTGTCAGGTCCTAACGCTCCATTTATCTATGCATATATGTGTGTGTGTGTGTGTGCGTGCGTGCGCGAGTACGGATATCTATCTGATCTTATCTTCTCCTTAGTTCTCTCAACCTCCGTCTCTCATTGTTGAAACAACATATTTCATTCAGCAGGTTACGTTATATATCGTTCTGACATTACATCACTCACGTTGCTTCTCAAGCACTTTTGTCATTAGCTTTCACTTGATCAATATACAACTCATGCTGCTTTTTCTTTTTACACTTGTCCTTCTCAAACAGTTGGTTCATAATAAACGCTGAATGACCACATGGTCTTTCCTAAGCAACAGAAAAACAGAAAATTTCCTTTAAAAAAACTGCTCATCATCAGGAATTAAGCTAAAAGAATGAAATTCGTACTCATACCGAATTTTAAAACACACACACACATATACATACACACACACACACACACACACACACACACACATATATATATATATATATATATATATATATATATATATATATATATATATATATATATATATATATATATATATATATTATATATATATATATATATATATATATATATATGACATTTTTTTTATCACACCGTGATTTATATACGATCATGAAGCTACAAACATCGCTTAATATCTAATCCACGCTACCTCGGGAATATCCCCGATGGGGAATTATCACTGAAGGGGAATTTATAAGTGATAAATGGACGGGCACTGCCGAGTCTCGATCCCACGACACACAGACGCGCATCCAGCGAATCCAGTCGACGCTAACCACTGAGCTATCAAGAGAGGTATGAGTTAACGCCGAGTCTGGTGTACTATATTTTCCCGTCGAGAGCGGGGAAATTGTACTTAGCCTCGGCATTAACCCACCTCGACCATGATAGTTCATTGGTACGTTTGGAACACGCAGCTCTTTTTATGAAATTTTTTTATCACACCGTGATTTATATACGATCATGAAGCTACAAATATCGCTTAATATCAAATCCACGCTACCTCGGGAATATCCCCGATGGGGAATTATCACCGAAGGGGAATTTATAAGTGATAAATGGACGGGCACTGCCGAGTCTCGATCCCACGACACACTTATAAATTCCCCTTCGGTGATAATTCCCCATCGGGGATATTCCCGAGGTAGCGTGGATTTGATATTAAGCGATATTTGTAGCTTCATGATCATATATATATATATATATATATATATATATATATATATATATATATATATATATATATATATATAATCAGAAAGCTACAAACGTCCTTTAATATCCAATTCACTCTACCTCGGAAATAATATATTTTCATATATGTTACCGAAGGGGAATTTTTTAGTTGATAATAAGTCCACCGTCCCGTGGGGTCGAACCAGCGACCCCACGGGACGGTGGACTTATTATCAACTAAAAAATTCCCCTTCGGTAACATATATGAAAATATATTATTTCCGAGGTAGAGCGAATTGGATATTAAAGGACGTTTGTAGCTTTCTGATTGTATATGAATCACGGTGATGTGATAAATAGTCATATATAGATATATATATATATATATATATATATATATATATATATATATGATAATATATATATATATATATATATATATATATATATATATATATATATATATATATATATATATATATATATATATATATATATATATATATATATATATATATATATATATATATATATATATATATATATATATATATATATATATATAGATATAGAATCTACTGGTCACTTTTTACCAAATACGTATGTAATTGTAATAGCCATAATACCCTCTTGACTTCTCGAATTCTTCACGCTTTCTGGACCCGTTTGTGCCTGCGAAACCTTTGGATCCAAGTGCAAGAAATGTGAAGAAATTATGATATCCGGTGGTGGGAAACGAACCCGCTTCCCATAATCAGAATGAGGTCATGTTGCCGAAAACGTGACCTCGTTCTCATTATGGGATGCGGGTTCGTTTCCCGCTACCATACATCATAATTTCTTCTTATTTCTTGCAAAGTGGATCCATGGACTTTGTAGTGACAAGCATATCCCAAAAGCACGAAGAATTTGAGCAGTTAAGAGGGCGTTGTGGCTATTAAAATTACACATACACGCACATGCACACACACACACGCACACACACAAACGCACACACACACACATTTCAAAAATAATTACAGCCAAAGTGACTTATTCAAAACAAATCAATTTACGTTAAATTAAACACATACTGGCAATATATATATATATATATATATATATATATATATATATATATATATATATATATATATATATATATAGCCAGTATGTATTTAATTTATATAAACAGTATGTGTTTAATTTTGTTTTGAATAAGTCACTTTGGCTGTAATTATTTTTGGAACGTAATGACCCTGTTTCCTCTTCCCCGACATTTCTGACTTGTTGTATAGTTTTAATTGCAATGAGCTTGTTTTATTTCCACGTGTGGTGTTGGCTTGAGCTGTATTAAAGGCTGTCTCGCCTGGTCTGGTCAGTCGTTTCTGGACCTTTAACATTGTGAGAACCGACATTAACTCACGGATTGCACGATACACCTGCCTCTCTTCGGTTGCTGCTGCATGCTCCTTTGGGAGATTGAATCATTCTTCCAGTCTGCGCCTTGTGGTTCAGTCATTCTGCCAAGGGTTACTCTCTGCCAACTGGTAGAAATTGATTACGCAACCGGACGGCCGTGTCGTTGATCGTCTTGCGGCGTTAAAGTGATTCTTACTTCAGTCTATGCCCGCCCGGCGGTGATTTTGCCAGGGGACCTCTCTTAAGTTTGGTAAGGTCTCAAGAACATATATTATTCACCTCGACCCGTGATTTGAAGGCTGTTAGCCACACTACCATTGAAACTCATAGGGGAAGCAATTTATTTTTGATAAATGTTTAGTGTTTAATATATTGAGTTATTCTGACTTTTCTGACTTTCTATTACTTTCAAGACCCTCTCTTTAAGGTATAATTGCATAATCTATCTTAATTTGGTGAAGTGTGTTTGTCATTCGATGTTTTCAATTATTGAGGTTGATTTGTGTATTTCTTTAATGTATTTTGTAAGAGGCTCAGTGGTCATTTCTTTCTAAAAGTTTGTATTAAATATTAGGTTTTATTTTCAGTCTGTCTTTATCCTCATGATTCCATCTCTGTTCCTACACTGTTGCGATACATTCCACTATTGTGGACTTGATCATTCAAATGTTTCACTATATTTAAAGAGTGTGTATGTTTGATGGGCCTGGGCCCATAACATTTAACGACACGCCGGGATTTATCGGATCTGTAGTCATTTGATTGTATAGAGTGGAATCTTGGGGTGTTTGCATTATAGTAATACCTTCTCTCTATATTTTTAATTGTTGATTGGTGTTTATATATATATATATATATATTTTTTTTTGGACAGTGGTAGGATATTTGTGTGGTTATTGGTGTTCAGTGTATTGGTTTGTTTTTGGGTATACTTTGTGAGAAATACATTTATATATTTACTTGTGTGTAATTAATTTACTATGGCTGATTTGAATACTGGAGCTCTTCAGTGGAAGAATTGGTAGGACAGGTTAGCGAGCTTGAATAAGCCCTGATATAGAGTGTGTAGCAAGAATTTGTTGAAATTAGAAAATCCATAGGTCTGTTAGGAAGGGCTTATTTGCTTTTAATGTTTATGAAAATTACAGGTGATGAAGGCAGAAGGTAAACCAGAGACTAGGCAAAGTGCTGGAAAGCCCAGTGTCAGTAGAAATTTTAGATAGGCAGATTCAGTTGAAAGAATGGAAATAGATCTCAAAGGTTGAAGGCTGAGGAGAGAGAGAAGAAGACAGCACTAACTTGCTATACCAAGCATTGAATGTCAGGGTTCTTCTTTAACATAATGTGTCTGCAATGCCTTGCAGTGTCTAACTGAAGCTCTAAAGATAGTCCCAAATTTTCCAGGAAGTCAGCAATGGCAGAGTTTTTGTTTTCTTTTGAGAGGGATACTTCCCTCAAGAGGTTGCGGGTAAGCCAAAGGGAGTATTGGACCACTCTTATTCAGATAAATTATTGAGTAAAATTGAGAAAGTTTATGTTATGGGCAGATCTATTATCAGATTATGATTCTGTGAAGACACTAGTTTTGAAGGCTTACGAGTTGGTACCAGAGCTTACCTTCGACAACAACAACAATTTTAGAGAGGAAGAGGGCAGCAGACTTTTGAGAGTTCGCCAGAGCTAAAGAAGCAGTTTGCATGGCGACTGGTTAAAGTCTGGGAGGTGACGGACAGAGAAAATTAAAAAGAATTAATTTTAGTTGAAGAGTTTAAGGTCCGTGCCTAATGAGGTGAGTACACCTCGAAGAGTTAAAATTAGAAACTTTCAGGAAGTTTGTATTGCAAAGTGATGAAACACCTCTCATAAAAATGTGATGAAGTACCCAGAAATGAGAAATCTGGATTTGGTGAGTTAACAGGAGTGACGGCAGACTTGAGTTATGTAACAGGCTAATGATAATTGTAGTTTACATTGCTACTCTATTAACAGCTATATCGACAGATACAAGATAACTTGAAGTTGAGAACTTTGACTTGTTTTCATCATAAGGTGGGACACGTCAAAGGCATGTGTTATGCATTTAAGGTCTACAAAGGCCGAAGACTGACCAGTAATAGCCATTCGAAGGAGTGGCTGAGAACTCTAATAATCAATGACTGGTAATAGTCACTGGCTCCTTTTCAGAAATTTTTATCTAATGGTTTTGTCTGCTCTAGGAATTCAACTGAGCTCAAAGAAAGGTTAAAAATTTTGCATTGACACTGGGCTGCTCAGTCTTTAATTCTCAGAAAGTCTTTACCTATTGATTTGAATGTTCAAATAAAGAGACTATGTTTTGTTAAGTGGTTTTCCAGATACGGTCAGGTCTTACCCAGTTGAGGTTTTTATTTATCATGCCCGTCTTTTCAGGTTATTTAAAACTGGCCATTGATAGAACATTAAAGATGTGGATTTGGTTTATGGGAATGATGTCGCCCTAATAATAAACTTTCCTATTGTATTAAATTCCAGTAATGAAATATCTGTGATCCTCGATCGAATGCTAGTAGTGTTGACTTGGCGAGTCGGTAGTTGATGTTGATTTGAGTAGTTTAGATCTGTGTGATAGCTTAGTTGTGATAGTGGTGTGTTGGATAATAAACTTAGTGGACTACTAAGACTTATTACAGCGCAAAGCTAGATTTAAAGACCTGCCAGTTGAGTCTGGCGAAATTACTGATTGACTGTCCTCGATTTAGATAATTAATAATATTTTGTACAGAATAAGTAGACCTTTTGATGCCATTAACACAGGTTGCGAAATTGTTAAGCAGATTATGGTTCCTTTTGTTTATCGAAAGGAGTTAATGACATTGGATCATGAAAATGGTTTTGGCTGGTCAGGCCCAATTGTTTTCAACTACTCGTAAATGATGTGAAAGTTATTTTTGGCCTAAGATGAAAGCTGATGTTAAAAAAATTGTAAATGGTTGTGATGCATATAAAAAGGTCAGGAAGCCTCGTCTATTAATTAACTTTGGCCCATCATATTCCTGTTGTTTCTAGACTGCTTAGAGAGGTAATTATTCTGACAATAGTTTGGTCCTCTGCCAGAAAACTGTGAAGTGGCAATCAGTATATTTAACAATTATGGATAGAGGTCTTATCGATATCCTGAGGCAATACCACTACGAAATGCAAAAACTGTTAAAATTATTTGAAGTATTAATTGAATTTCCTTTTAGGTTCAGATATACTAAAGTAATTCAGTCTGATTGTTGGTCTAATTTTCTGAAGTAAATTATTTGGGAAGATGGCTGAATTAAAGAATTAAACATGTGACTTCTTCTCATACCACACAGAAGTCAGGTGTTTTGGAACGATTTCATCAATAGCAGTCTACGATAAAAAATATTCTTTGCTGAAATTAATAATTCTAAAATCGTTAAAACATTCTTATTATTTATTATTTGCATTTCGGTCCAGTGCCGAGTCAATACAGGTTTCACCTTTCAGCCCTATTTTTGGTGCATTGTGTGCATTGGTCCATTGGATGTGGTTCGTGAATGCTTGGGAGGGCGCCCCTGATATAAATTTTATTAGATTATGTTAGTAATTTGGGTGATGAATTAACGAAGGCTTGGAAGTTTGCTGGTGAAAATTTGTGTAGCCAAAGAAAATAGAAATACTTTTTGTAGAAAGACTACAGAGACGTAATTTTTGCAGTGGGTGATAATGTTTTGTGTGCTTTGTTCAGAAACCCTTTAAAAGCTTCATTTTCAGGACCGTGGAAAATTTTAAGAAATTAAGTGATGTTATTATTTGAACCGAAACTCCTGAAGGAGAGACCCTACCAGCTGTGTCACATAAATAACAAAAACTTATAAAGGTCGTGACAAAAGTTATTCCCCGTGGCATTAGTTGGTGATACTACACAAAGTGTAATGGTAATAATTCTTTTCTTTTCAGACGTGAGTAATTGCGGTGATGATTGTTTTGATGGTGCCGAATGGCTAGTGACAATAGACATTCTTTAGAAAATTTTCAGAGAGAAATGGTTTACATTGCAGATTTAGTAGAACAGGATCTTTGAAAAGTTAGTTTTAGTTATGAGGATTTATTTTTAGGATGTTCCAGGACAGACCACTGTCCTTGAACATGACAATGATGTGGGTAACACAACTCCGGTAAAACAATCCCCTTACAGATTCAGAAATCCATTTAAAATGATATTTGGCAGATAAAAATTATATGTTGCATGGCTTCAGGCTGATCGAACCTTTAGCAACAGTCCACGTAGTCTTCCACCTGTTGTTTTAGTGAAAACTGGATGGTCAATTCAGCTTTGTTTTGATTGCATGAGTCAACGAGGTCACAAGCTGATGAATTTCCCACCAGGATAGAGGACTGTATTATTAGGACAGAAATTAAAATATATAACTAAATTTGATTTGTTAAAGGAGTGGCAAGTTCCGCTGTCCAGCTGAGCACCCAAGTTGTCAGCATTTATAACATAACGAGAAGGTTTTTCTACCAATGTAAGTAATGCCCCTTTTGGGATGAAAGAATGCTCTTACCTTCTTTCAAGGTTAAACAGATACTGGTCCAAGGTTTAGGGTGTGTTGTTTATATTGGTGATATTGTGATTTACTAGTGACTAGGACATCCATCTTAAGCATTATTAGGCCTTATTTCAGGTACTTAGGAAAGCTGATTTGGTTATAAATCTCAAAGGTAGAGTTTTGCAAAGCAAAAGTTGTGTATTTTGGGTCACAGTAAGTTTGGGAAAGTGTGACCAAAACAGGCAAGCAGTAGACTCTATTAGGCATATTAAAAATACCGAGTGTCACTTAGGGATGTCAAGAAAATTCCTTGGTTTAGTAGGGTGTGTGATTTGGTGTGAGTCTTCTGATATCCTTTGGAGCCCTGACTAATTGTATTATGTAAGAATGCTGACTTTTGTATGGACTAATGATACCCCAAAATGCCTTTGACGAAGTCAGTGGTCAATGATTTTATGTTAAGCCCCTGATTTTGACGTTTCTTTAAGCTTGCTACTGATGCAGTGATGTTGGGTTGGAGCAGTTTTGTTGCATGGAGTATCTCATCCTGTTGCTTATTTCTCCAAAAGTTATCCCCGGCACAACGGAAATACTCGACTGTAGAAAAGAGACTTTGGGATTAATTTTGGCTGTTAACAATTTTTTCAGGTGTATTTATCTCTACAGGGACTCGATTAAAATATTAACGGATCATAATCAGTTGATTTTCTTGAACAGGTTTAAAGATAAAAGTAACGGCTGATGCGTTGGAACCTCCTGCTCTGGAATGGGTGCAGCTTTTCACACATTCCAGGCAAAGTAATGTCGCTTTGATGCACTTGTCGCATCAGTGACTGATCAATAGGTTGATTTCAAGAAAAACCTTTTTATTTCTTCGTTAATTATTATTTGTAAATTTGTTTTGTATATTTTATAATATTAGTGGTTTGATTACTCTATAAATTTATGAAATGTGCAAGTTTCCAGTATGTTGTAATAATGTTGGACCTAGGCCAATGATGTCTTTTTATGATATGTGTTACTATAATGAAAGTAAACTTCACTGTCCAATTCATAATTACTGAACCTGCCCCTAAGTTCTAATTCAAACTCATTCATTAATATTGTATGAGAAGAGACGTTTTTTTAATAAGAAATATTTAATCTATACTCTATTACATCTTTTACCTCTTTCCTATTATTAGGTGAACTGCTGCAAGGGTTAGCCTTCCATCCCCACATCATATTAAAATAAGTGGCAAAGCAATTTCCTATACGGCTAACTTCATCTCGTGATACATATTTTATATTGGTTTTAATAACGTTTTAACATATAATAAATTATGTCATCATCTTTACAATAACATCAAATTCCTTAACGTAGAATTGTGTATAAAGTTCCACGTACGGCATCTATAAATTTGGTCAATTCGCACAATAATGTAATCATCAAACAAATAAAATCTTTCCCTTGGAAGAATGTTAGACAATTGGTTATTTATTGTTTTGAATAAATACGCGTTGATAAAAGATATAAATGAATATACAGTGTATCACTCTGATATATAACCATAAACAATAATTTTATTTTCCTAAATGATGGGGAAATTATTCCTTACTGTGTATGATTACATCAGCAAAAGGTGTGAATTGACGTGTTAGGTAAGCTGTGAGCACTTGAGTCACTTGAAGTGCAGTAGTTGCCATTTCTTAATTTAATCCCTATTTGCTTCTAATACATTTACCCTCCAAGTGCCTTTCGGAAAAGATTTCCAATGTAATGATCTACATTCCTGTAAAGTTTTAATCTAGAACTTTCAGTCATTATCTTCCAGGTAGTCAGTACCAAGCAACGGGAAAAGAAACTTATCTTCCGTATGCGGTAAAGTGTTTTGCCAATTTGCACGACAATTAATTCCAACCGTCAACTGTTTGAGTGTCTAAGGTGATCTTTCGATTATTCCAGCACAGCCAACAACGTGTTCTTCCTACACGATATTGGTGATCATGTAATAAATGACGTAGGATCGTGTGTAGGGCCATTTTAACTGCGTACGCAAAAAGGGAATGTGCTTATTTACTTATATCATATAACACCTTCAATCATATGTAAGAACGAGCAGGACAAATGACTTGTGATTATCACTTTTCACATGATGAAGCAGTTGCCAGATGTCGCGTATGTAAAATTAACAGTTATTTTTCGGTATATTTTCTTTTTATGGGTGCTTGCTCTTGCAAAGAAGTAGGTATTAGAGTTATGGAATCGTCTGAGGTATAAAGATATATCATCTCAACTTCTATATTAAAAGCACCAAAAGTTCCCGACTATATGTACCAAAAGTTCCTTATGCAGACGCTGCCTTCCACTTTTTTGCATCGAAAATTGTTGTTCTTCTCTCTTGGTAATAATTTAGTAATAAACCTCATAGACATAGATAGATTTCACTCCAAAGTGTTTGTGAGAGAGAGAGAGAGAGAGAGAGAGAGAGAGAGAGAGTTTGGTGAGAGGAGAGTGAGTGATAGCTGAAATCGTCGCGCTTAGCACTACTACGCATGGGCGGACTCAGCTTCGCTTAATATAGAAAGAAATTATCGATTTACAGTAGGTTTTCAATGTCGATTTTATCGAGGCAATAAATAATTATATTAATTAATATCATAAATTATGATCAATATTCTGACAAAAAATTGATGTTATAGGGGATTTATTGTCGTAGGTTAATCATACTTCTGGCAGTGCCAGAAGAAAAGTTGAAGCATCAGGTGAAAATGAGAATAAAACCAAGAACACTGAAGGAAAAGGTGACGTAAAAACGAAAATTTCATTTGCTTTGTCTGTATCTGTAGGTCTGTCACGAGGTAGGGGATTGATTTTCAGTTAAAAACCTTACTGGAGTGACATAGAGGCCGTGTGCAAAATTTTGTCTGGGTCTGTCAAGCGGTTCAGATTTCTATGGTGGACAAACAAATATACAAACATTCACTTTATACTCTTTATATATATATATATATATATATATATATATATATATATATGTGTGTGTGTGTGTGTGTGTGTGTGTGTGTGTGTGTGTGTGTGTGCACGTATAAGCCATTCTTCCTGGGACAGAAGTAGCCGGCACCAATTGGGCGTTACAGTTTGGCATATGACTGCGTTTTGCCCAAAGACGGAGGAGTGCCAGATTAGAAAATGAGGACACCTGTGGGGGGTAAAATTACACCTAAACGCCAATAGATGAATTGTTAGCAAAACTATGTAAGAATCAAAACTATACTGAAGTTTCCTCTCACATTGCAAATAGCTGAACCATTGTGTTTCTGCCCTTTCACTATCTTGCAGCACTTCAATCCACCAGAGGTGCATCCTCTGGGGACAGATGTGGTAAGGAAGAAGTGTTGGGTGCCGGAGGCTCACACATTGCTAAAATCAATGCTGTGAAAGTTCCTGGATCTCCATAGGACGATCCGTCTTTCTATTACTTTCAGGGCCCATCTCTTTAAAGTGTCCAATTGCATAGTGGTATCTTAATTCCGTGAAGTGTGTTTGTTATTGCGATGTTGGCAGTGTGCATTGATTTTTGTGTTTATTTAATGATTTTGTAAGAGGCTCGCGGATGGTCATTTCTTTCTGAGACAGAGTTCCTATTAAAAGCTGGAGGTTTCATTCTTGGAGTTTGTCTTTATTCCTTGATTCCATCTCGGCATTCACTTATGTTGGGCCATTCCACCTATTGTGGACTTGGTCTGTCAGTGACTTTATTTGAAATTTTACAGAGACTGCTTATGTTTAGTGTCTGGGCCCATAAAAAAAAAAAAAAAAGAGGAGGACTATATATATATGCATATATGTCCCTTCCGTCGATCATCGGCGGGGCGGAGGGTATTTCTCCTTCTGGTGCCACGCCAGTCGAATGGCTATAGGTTTATAGAGAAATAGCCATTTTAAGAACATATAACCAAGGTCTATATATAGCAAACTGTATCCCTCTATGACCCTCTATATAAAGCCTTGCCCATTGGAGAATTTAATTATAAAATACTGCTTGACTTGCTTCTTGCATGCTAACAGTTTATATTAAACAGCCTCTTACTTTAACAAAAGACAAATTTTATTATTTTATTTACCAACGTTTCAAGGAATCCTTTCCCATTTCCATATTTATAATATAGAATTAATTTTTACATTATTAAAAAGTATATAAAATAACCTAATAATCATAAGTAATCTAGTTTTGCAATATATATATCGTTAAGCTAAAGGTAAAAAAAAACTACAAAGTGACTTTAAGGTAAAAGTACATTAAACTACACATAATTGTGTGAAATAACAGATAAAAATGCAAAAAACGCTGTAAAAAAAATAAAAAAGGAACTATTTTTCTCCGACTAAAACGTTGGGAATGAGGTTTGGGAGCGCTCTGATGGAGAAAAACAGTCAAAACGATTCACTGAAAATAAAAAAGTACTACAAACCTTCATCATTTAAACAATATGTAATGGTTGATACAATTTGATTGTTTAAGGAACGACACATTCTTGGTGAAAATGATTAAAAAAATAAATAAAATTGTTGTACATTTTAATACTAATTTTATACGATTTCGAATGGTTTTTGTGAGAAAACTTTTGAATTTTGATTTTGAAATAAAAACTTTATTTGTAAAACATTATATAAACAGGTTGATGGTATGGCAATGGAGTCACTACAAAGTCTGAAATATGAATGACCAACATATTTCGTCAGCCATTGCTCTGAAGAACTGTTTCTTAGACAATTCCCAAGTTATCTCGGCCCATTTTTCGTAGATGATTTGCGGGTAACTGTTTTTATTTTTTAAAGAAAAATCGACATGACAAATATGTTTTTAGAGTTTGTCAGCACTTTTAGGTTTTCGATGAAAATGGAATCAAATAATCATTTCTTTGGGTAGACATAAATATTTCAACACAATGGGAGATTTTACAGTAAATTTTGGAAAAAGACGTGACTGGTTTGGTTTCTAAACTTTTTTTAAAAATGCCTTTGACATTTAAGTTTTTTTCAATTTACACTTTTCCATTTAGAATATTTTGGTTCTGACTGGTTTTAGTTTTATAATGAAATCATTTCTTGATGATTTTTGAGATCTCTTTGACAGAATTGTTAAAAACCTTTTAAACAATAATTATCAGCCAGGTTTTTGTGTCCTCAAGTTCCTCAGCCAAATTAGTGTATTTTTCATTGCCATGTAAAAATGCAGCCTTTAGACGAGAACTGACACACAGCCCTAACACCACACACCCATATTTTAATTTCAAGTTTGTGTTCAGTAACCTGTTAACAATAGCCAGACTTTTTAAATTTAAAGACACCCTTCCACAGTTGAACCAAGATATTTCGTTGTTTATGAATGGAAAACTTGAATCCAAAATGATCTTGTTGGAATTATTAATAGCAAAAGATCTAAAATGTTGCTGAAAGTCCGCATTTCGATTATGATGTTATGATGGGTAGAACCAATTATCAAATACAGCATTTTAAAAATCTAAACCTTGTCACAGAAATGATGAAGAAAAATTCGAACTCTTAAAAGGCAAATAAAATAAAATTTGTAATCACTATTTTAAACTATCAATCCCTCTACGTACACTTTTAATCATCTTTTTTCATCAAATAATCGCTTTTAAAAGCTCTGTCTTTTTCAGCTTCTCATATTGCCTAAATGTTATTATCAAAGAAACTAATCGTTAACTTTTTCGATTAGGAGATGACATCTCTTTGAATATTCTGTTCTCCAAGTTCACCTTTTAGGTCAAACTTTTACAATTCACAAATATTTCCTGTTTCATTAAATGAAAATTTTATTTTTTGTATTTTTTATTAGTATAATTATACATTAACAAGATGGAATTAAAAACATAGTTTTAATAGGCACACTTTTTTAGTTTAAAGAAGTATAAGTTTTTTTAATTTTATTAAAAGATATGCTTCGTTCATTATGAGTGACTATTTTAAAGTTTCAATAGGCTAACCATTTCGTTCATATTTTTAGTACAAAATCAATACAATTATTGGATTTCAACTGAAACTGTTCTGAAAAATAAATAATATCAGTTGACACTGAAATTATATTAAAGTAAATGTGATTGAACGTAATCATTTCAGCATGTTTGCCCAAATAATTATAAAATGAAATGCAGACGATTTTACGAAAAGCAGAATTCTGGAGACAACGGATATATATTTTTTTAACGACATGCTGTTGGGATTGAAATAATATATATATGCCAAAGAAATTACTTATTAAAAGTCCTGACAAAGTTCTGGAGACCTAAGACTATTTGTGTCAAATTCTTGAAGGCAAAATATATGCCGGGATGTTTTCAAGAGAAATGCAGAACCCCTCCTCTGAAGCATGCAATGACAAAAGGTGTTGGTTGGGATGATCAGCATTTAAGGTATTGGAACAGTGTCAGTGCATATGTGTGTTGCACACGGTCTAATGGTATATTATCAGTAGGGACAGAGAATGAAGGCAAGACTTTGGTTTTGATGGCTGGATGTGATTTGCCTTGTGATGTTTAAATGTTCTGTGGATGATACAAATGCCTTTGGCAAAAGTGAACTAGACTCATGAACACTTATGTCTTTTCCAACATTATGAGGAAATTAAGATTGCTGCAGTGAAACTCCTTTGTGCATCCATTATGCATTTTCCCATTCTGTTTTTTGCAACATTTTTCTGTTTTGAATATTGATGTCTTTAACACCATTTCAGGTTTTAATATAAGATATGTTTCTTTTAACAGGATTCGGTTCATCCTGTGTTTATTTTAAATGGATCTATGACATTTATTTTGGATTAGAATAATTATTAAGGAATTTTTACTTTTTTTGGTGACCTGGGTGAATGAACGTCAAAGTATTGGCTGGTCTATAATAATTTTAACTGAAATATTTTCTGATAAAGCAATTTCTTCTAGTGATGATTTTCATTTATAACAGGTTGGAGGCTGAACTCCATTTCGTGATCGTAGCTTTTACTGAATCACTTTCTTTAAAAAAAAAAAAAAAAAAGTTTTGTAAATCATGTTTATTTTGAAAGGTTTGATTTAAGGATAAATTCAGTGAGAGAAGTCGACAGGGAGAAGAAATTTGTTGACCCAGGATGGGGTCCATTTTTACCAAGAATCTTAGAAAAGAAGAATATTGATGCCGTTTTTAAAACAATACCCATCAATAACACTTTGGACCCAAAAAAAATGGGGATAGGGTCATTAACGGATAAATTATATATATTTTTTACTAATGAAAACAGAAAGGTTGATAAAAAACTGGATGGTGTCCATGCAAGTTACTTCATTGAAAATTGCAAGCTTTGAGTTAACTGTCCTCTTTGTCGGCTGGTTGATTGGATAATGAAGATTACAGTCCAGCTGTATTTTAATATCTGGTATTGAAGTGGATTAAGGGTCTTTCTTCCTTTCTCTCCTAGAAAATGCTCTGCCCTCAGAGACGATAATCTGCCGGCTGCTTCCAGATGTTCATCGGCAGTATTTCTTGTGTTATACGTTACTTTTTCTATTGTAGAGTATATGGATTTTTCTTGAAAGCCCAATCAACAAAGACGATAATGGGAGTGTTGAAAGTTATCGGCATTGTTAGCGCATGTAATGAAATTTTTCTGTTACAATCAATCTGGACCGTTTTGTTTGTGTTCCAATCAACAAAGATTCGATATTTTCCCAATCTATTTTATAGTCTTTTTCCCAACAGTATTAGCGACTGCAAACAATTGATTATTTTTAGTGTTTTGTAGTGTGTTGCTTATTCATTCTTTGCATGATTTGCTGTTTTCAACAAACACGATACAGTCTAGACATGCTGAAAAGTTATAGCATATTTTACCTCTTCCCAATACCAATTTTTGCTTTTAACTATTTTATTCCTGATGGTGTTTTTGTAAATGCCCAATCAATTTGACGATTATCTAGTTCCTGTTGATGGGTGTAATAGTGTTATTACGGGACTGTAATCATATTCTGTTCCCTTTCAA
Source organism: Macrobrachium rosenbergii (assembly GCF_040412425.1). Lineage (NCBI taxonomy): Eukaryota > Metazoa > Arthropoda > Malacostraca > Decapoda > Palaemonidae > Macrobrachium > Macrobrachium rosenbergii. Next base: position 2,161,634 of record NC_089764.1, on the reverse strand, counting down.
ATGTTCCTTTCGAAAATTCCCAATCCCAAAAATAAGGTTTTTCTTGAAAAGTTTAATGTTGCCTGTTACAAATATTGAATTTTATCCTAATAGAGGCCTAAAATGGACTTCCTCAGGTAAAAGCAATCATCCAAGAATTGGGGTATGGAAAAGTTATAAGCCCTGATGCCCAACCCCATCATTACTCCCATTTTAATTTCTTTCTTATAACTGGGAACATAATTATGGAAGTATGAAAATGTGTCTTCTTCCTGAGACGATAAATTTTAAACTTTCCGAATATCCCCTTTTTACCAAAACATCCAAGAAAATTTTCCTTCCTTCTCTAAGGACATTGTGAACAATTAATTTGTTCATTTAGTTTATTTGTTTTATAAAACTTATTTCATTCTTTAGTTTCTCAGAATATAAATAATCAAGATGTTTCTTTCCAGTTATAATACAATTTGATGATGTTTGTTCTTTTATTTAATTTACCAATTCTTCGTTTCAAACCATTCCATAAAAATGTTAGCTAAGATCCAGCTAAAAGAAATCAGTCCCATAGCTGAAGATTGCCATGGTTTACCTCACTTAACACATTAACGCTGAGGGCCGCTGACAACAATTTTATCGAAACGTCAAAATCAGTTAATGAACACGTGTAAACCCCTTCCTCGATAGTTTTTTATTTTCTCAAATTTCGTCTTTTGACTGGCACGTTATAAACAAGAACTTAACCCAAAATTGCAAATTTACAATTTTAATTAATTTTAGATAAATTACAAGGTTCATTAATGTTTTAGATGCCCTTAGACACTAAACCACTCATTTTCCCATTATGTTGGAAAGGTTTCTCCAGCCTATCTGCGGTTATCTCGTTGAAAACATCAGATCGGTCTAAGCTGGATAAATTTACTTTCATTTTGTAAACATAAGGGGACTTTTTTTAGAAGATAATCATAGGGGAATGTGGAGGGGGGGGAGGAGGGGAAATGCTGATAAAACGAAGGGGACGGTGGAGGGATGGGGATGGGAGGGTGAATGTTTTTCAGGGGATGGGAGGATGAATAGGCGTTAAAGGAAGAGGAGGGAAAAGGGAGGAGGAAGGGTTGAACGGGTAGGGGAAGGAAGGGAGGGGGAAAAAAGTGGGAAGAGGGAAATCATCAAACTAGAGGAGGAGGAGGGGAGGGGAGGGTAAAAATATAAGAGGTTTTCAAACAACAATATTAAATTGTTATTTACAAAAAATTTTAGACCGGCTGGAACTCAACTGTTTTGTTTCCTGTTATGCGTGTTAACGAACTCGTTTCTGAGGGGAAAATGTAGGCCTTTTTAACGGTGTAATATAGAAATTTCGACATATAATGATTTTTTAGTGGATTAAGTACTTCGATATGATGATGGTAATACCACAAGGCACTTAAGAATTTGTTTTATTGGCAAGGTTTCATTAAGATACATTTAGCGTAAGATGAACGCTGAAAAAAATGTGATAATTTCATCGCAAGTTATATTTTAATGAGGGTAGTTTTGTAACAGAATCATTTAGTCTGCTAATATAGAAATGGTCGATATAAGGGGGAAAAGGAAGTTACGTTCCCTTATTAGAGAAGAATAAACGACATCACTAAACAAAGACAATAAATCAAAGATCTTACACTTCTACGATCGTGACATATGAATCGGGTGTGTCAGCGTATTTTTGTGAATGTTGGGGAGGGGGCGGTGTCTGTCTCTGTTTCAACACAAGAAAACCTTTTATGAAGTACGTGAAATTCACTGCACAACAAATTAAAAGAAATTCGTTCCATAATAGATATGATGATGATAATACCTCAATGTACTTAAAAATTTGTATTTTATTGATATTGTTTAATTAAGATACGTTTGGCTTAAGTTGAACACTGAAAAAAATGTGGTAATTTCGAATCAAGTAATCCTTTAATGAAAGGGTAGATCTGTCACAGAACCATTTGGTGTATTAATACGCATGCGCAGATGGTGATGAATTAGTTCTTTATCTCCAAAGTTTTGCCCTTAACTACCAATTTTTTTTTTCGTGGATTAAGTATTTAATTATGATGATGGTAATACCACAATGTACTTAAGAATTTGTATTTTATTGGCAGGGTATGATTAAAAAACGTTTGGCTTTAGATGAACACTGAAAAATGCGGTAATTTCGACTCGAGTAGTTTTTTATTGAGGGGGTAAGCCTGCCACAGAAACATATGGTCTGTTTCTACTTTTTTCCATAACGAGAATTGTAAGGTCTGACTTGTATGGTAGTAAAAGTTATATTTTGAATTACATTGCTTTATGACTGAATGAAAGTAATACAGTTAAACACATATGTTTAATTTTTTGGATGTACTAAACTGATTATAGGGTTTGCAGTGGGAGGAGTTTAATGAAATCATACATCTGACAGCACCTGGAAAAAAAGGTGGCGCGTCAGGTGAAAAATGAGAATTAAACCCAGAAAGCTGAAGGAATAGGTGACGTACAACGATCATTTCATTTGTTTTGTCTGTGTTTGTCACAGGGTAAGGGTTTGATTTTGAGTTATAAACCTTTCTGCGGTGACACAGAGGCTGTGAGCAAAATTTTGTCTGGGTCTGTCAAGCGGTTTGGACTTCTATAGAATCCAAACAAATATACAAACGTTCATTTTTATATATATACTAGCTGACCAACCCGGTGCTGCCCAGAAAAACTTTAAATGACATTTGATAAACTCTCTCTCTCTCCCCTCTTTCTCTCACTCTCTCTCTCTCTCTCTCTCTCTCTCTCTCTCTCTCTCATCCCTAACACCATCAACTTTGCCTGTCATTTCTTC
>NC_089764.1:2121313-2148813 GCF_040412425.1 Macrobrachium rosenbergii | reverse complement strand
GGGCTGTAACGTTCAACACAAATATTTTGAAGAAAGCCTTAGAGAGAGAGAGAGAGAGAGAGAGAGAGAGAGAGAGAGAGAGAGAGAGAGAGAGAGAGAGAGAGAGAGTGCAAAACCAATGACGATTAGATTTATACTTTCTTACAATTGATCTGCGATATTTTACTTTGAGTCTACATTTGCTGATAACGATAAGCGCAGATTCACGGTACTCGTTCGTGTGCAAGATATTCCGGATGAGTTTGCTATTTTAGATTATAAATTAGGTCACAGGTGACTTTACTGGTTCAACAGCTGGGAATCCAATGAAACATTTTTATGTAAATTTAAAACCTTCAATTTTCGGGTAACAATATTCCAGGCCCTTTTTAAGAGAGAGAGAGAGAGAGAGAGAGAGAGAGAGAGTCCGGAAACAGTGGTCAACCACAATGTTAATGATGCAGGCAGGTATCTTTGTTAACATCATTTTGTTTCATTCTGCTTCAGTTAATAGCTGATTAGGATTGTTTCATTATTATGGTTATGAAATGTTCTTTAACTTGCTATGACTTTTTTATCAGAAGTTTTCCGTGGAAACATAAATAAAGAATAACGGGGATCTAACGATATATGTTAAACCATTTCATAGTTGCTAAAATTCATCAACAGAAATTACAAGTTTGTGGAACTCTCTACACCATCGCAGAAAAAGAATAATGAAAATATTTATTTTTCAAGATTAACAGCTTACGATGGACGAATTTCAAAGCATAGTCTAAACTATTCGTTAAGCAAGCAATAGCCACATTCGTAATGGGCAATCAACGGTATATTATTTTCCCATTCAGAGTTCAATAAAATGAAAATTACACTTCATGAAAATGAACAATATATGTTGTAACGTTGTTGAATTTTTTTATATCAATAAACACATTCCACTTTTATGTTGCATATTTACGTTGCTGTGTATTCAACTGCATCCGTAATTGCATTTGCGACCGAAAAAAAGCTGCCGATTGAGTATAGAGAGTATTCGAACCAAGGGCGCAAGCCCGACAATCCTGCAAACTATATTGGTGGCAGTAGTTGCAACACCTTGATATTGTAGGATGTTAAAACAAGATTTTATATATATATATATATATATTATATATATATATATATATATATATATATATATATATATATATATATATATATATATATATATATATATATATATATATAGTTCAAGATTTTATATATATATATATATATATATATATATATATATATATATATATATATATATATATATATATATGTATATAATTTAAAATACGCATAATATATTTCTATCGGCGCAATCGATTTTTCTGTACGGTATATACAGTGTATAATCAAATATACTGAAAATAGATCTATCTTTTGGTGGTCTCGGTATAATGCTGTATAAGCTTTCGCGGCCCATGAAACTTTAACCACGGAACGGCATACCAGGAAGTTTTGGCCCGACTATATCGCTGCCAGAAGCATGATTATGTTCCACACTAATTGTGTTTAACCTTAAATAAAATAAAAACTAATGAGGCTAGAGTCGGGGCTGCAATTTTGTATAGTTAATGATTGGAGAGTGGATGATCAGCAAACCAATTTGCACTCCCTCTAGCAGAAATTTATTTGATTCCACACGTGATTGTGTGTTGATGATTTCTATATATATATATATATATATATATATATATATATATATATATATATATATATATATATATATATATATATGTTTCTTCGGCGCAATTAAGAGTTTTTAAGATCTAAGGGCAGACAGATCTATCTTTTGGTGGTCTCGGTAAAGTGCAGATGGGAACAGACAAAGCATGAGGCTAACTTTAACCTTTTAAAATAAAAAAACGAAAAATTCATGTTTTTAAGATCTATGTATGTATGCGGATGGGACAAAGCAGGCACAATAGTGAAAAAATTTATGTATGTGTGTGTGTGTGTGTGTGTGTGTGTGTGTATTCCAGCATAATTCTAAAATGCATTGTTATCTGGGAAAGAATACAGTGGGTGTAAGACATCGCTGGCATCAAAAGGGGTGGGAGAAGGGGGTTACATGTAAAAATAACCGAAAATGGCAGATATTAGTGTATAATACATAGTTTTGAGGTCGCTGAGATAAATAGTAACACTCCCTGATGCCCTTTAAGTCCAAGTTCAACCCCGATAGGAAAGGGGGATGAGAAGGGGTGAATAATAAAATGCCAAAAATGACAGATATTAGTGTCAAATCCATACTTTCCAATATCCTGAGATGAACAGTGACACCCCTGATGCCTTTTAAGTGCATGTTCAGCCCCAGTAGGAAAGGGGGTTGAGAAAGGGTGAAATTTAAAATGTCAAAAATGCTGGGCAATGTAATTGAAGCAACTATCTTAACAGGAAAAGGAGAGAGAGAGAGAGAGAGAGAGAGAGAGAGAGAGAGAGAGAGAGAGAGAGAAAGAGAGAGAGAGAGAGAGAGAGAGAGAGAGAGAGAGAGAGAGAGAGAGAGAGAGAGAGAGGGTTTATCATTTGTCATTCAGAGTTTTCCCAGGCAGCACTGGGTTAGTCAGCTCTAATATATATATATATATATATATATATATATATATATATATATATATATATATATATATATATATATATATATATATATATATATATATATATGTATATATATGTGTATATGTGTGTGTGTGTGTGTGTGAGTTTTTCCCCTCTGTAGTACTGCCATGCTTCATTGCTGGCCTGTTCTTTAGTCTGCCTCATGTACTGCCTGTGCATTGGTTTGCTGTGCCATTCCTCTGTTCTGTTTTTCATCCTCCTGTCTTTGTATATTTCTGGGTCTTCATCTGCTTTTATCAGTCCTTCTTCCCATGCACTCTTTAGCCACTCGTCTCCACTGGTTTTCAGATATTGCCACAGTGCTCTGCTCTTGATGTTGAAGCAGTCCTCTATGCTTAGTAGACCTCTCTCTTCTTCCTTTCATATTATGTATAGTCTGTCTGTATTTGCTCTTGGGTGCAGTGCATTGTGTATCGTCATGTGTTTCCTAGTTTTCTGGTCTGTGCTGCGGAGTTCAGCCTTCATCCATTCCACTACTTCTGAGTTGTATCTGATAACTGGTACTGCCCATGTGTTTATGGCTTTCGTCCTGTTTCCGGCGTTGAGTTTTGACTTGAGTATCGCCTTAAGTCTCTGCATATATTCTTTCCTGATCGTGTTCTTCATCTCTTGGTGTTTTATATCCTCTCCTTCCATTATTCCCAGTATTTGTATCCTGTCTCATCTGGATATTTGATGCTATTCCGTCTGGTAGCTTTATCCCTTCAGTCCTTGTCAATTTGCCTTTTTGTATATTGACCAAGGCGCATTTTCCTATTCCAAACTCCATCCTAATGTCTCCAGATGCAATCCTTACAGTCTGGATTAGGGTATCTATTTCCTTGATGCTCTTACCATACAGCTTGATGTAGTCCATGAACATCAGATAGTTAATTCTGTTGCCTCCTTTCTTGAGCTGGTACCCAGCATCCATCTTCTGCAGTATTTTTGTCATGGGAATCATGCCTATTGCGAAGAGTAGTGTGAACAGTGAGTCGCCTTGAAAGATCCCTCTCCTGATGTTAACCTCTGCTATTATTATTATTATTATTATTATTATTATTATTATTATTATTATTATTATTATTATTATTATTATTATTATTATTATTATTCACGAATGAACATGTAAATGCAATAAGCATAAAATGTGTCAATTTGCCAAAAAAAAAAAGGTGCCACGGAGTAGTATGTCCAAGTTTGAAAAGAAAAAAAATTGATAAAATGAAATACCAAATAAATAGCAGCTAACATAAATCAAGCCAAAAATGTATCTACATGAGAAAACAACAAGGGCAATAGTGCAGTGTCCATTAGAGCAGTATCGAAGCCTCCTTTAAACCATTATGCCTCACCACCTGGTAAATGGCTCTACAGTTTAACCTGGAAATCGACGAATGACAATGGTTAATGGATATCATGGCAATGCAACGTGGCAACCTAATGCAAAATGGATACAGATGCCCTGTAAAGTGAGTATCACTCCCTAGACTTTGTTTTGAAGACAACTATGGCTCTTAAAGGATGTCCTTGTTGAAATAGAGCTTTGGCACATGGATACATAAGACGGCTTCAGTCCTGAACTGCATTTATATAAAAAGAGAAAAACTAAAACTAACACTCAGAGCAATGTTGTTTAGCAGAGAAGGATAGAAGGGGGCTCCTGGCATTCCCATAGAAGAGTATCATAATAGTAGAAGACTGGAGATAGTTCTATTTCAGCCGAAGAAAAGCGGATTTCACAGCCCGAGGAGGTAACCAGAAGATTTTTTCTTCACCCCTTCGTCTTGTGATAAAAACAGAAAGAAGGATGAGCCATGTTTGAACTAAGGATACCCTTATTATGATCCTGATTTATATAATAGAACTAACATCACTATTACTAACATCGTTTAATGAAATGCTATATAATCCTAGAAAGTAAATGATGAATAATCTCTATCTTCAAGTGTCAGCAAAGTCATTTGCAATTGTCTCAGTGTTTTTAGGTTGAATGTTACGTGTTCTGTGTAACTGTTTTTTTTTTTTTTTCACTGACGTTACAGTTTCATTACCCACTTTTCTTTATCATTCAAGATGGGGACAAATTTATACGGAAAAATCCATTTGCTATTGCATACATGCAAAATAAGAAATCTAATAATGCATTACGTGACTTGGAATATACCAAATGTATCCAAAATTTAGCAGATTTGATACGGTAAGATCATTGTTAATTTATGTATTATGAAAGATCATGTATTATGAAAGATTATGAATGAAGGGCAATTTCACTTGATCATTGGCAAATGAAAGTACAAATTGTTAACTTAAGGCCAATCAAAATCATCATTGCCTTGATGAATGTACCTTTTGAATTTACAAATGAGTCTGAAATCGGCCAAGCTCATAACGTTAGGATCCCATGTCAAATCTCAGGATGTTTATGCTTACTACGCTTAAGGTGCCAGTTTCGTCTCTCCATGTTCTTTAGAAAGATCTGGCCCCGTTTACACAATTAGGATCTAGTGAAAGATTTCTCTGATTTGTAGTAGGGTAGGCAATACACCACGCGACTGGAAGATGCAGTTAACAATAAGGAAGCTTGGATTCCATAAGGTTAACTGAAGTACGGTTAACGAACTAAATGTTTTGGGAGTTTCTGAGTGCCTCTGCTTGGCTTTCACCCTGTTTATGGCAGGATTAAGTTCTGCTATTCTGGAACATTGAGTTTTAGGCTATTTACATTTCAAGTCTTTATAAACTCTGTCTCGAACAACTTTAAAATGATTGATATCCAAGCACTAGATGTTTCATTTGATACTGCTTCTGTTATGGTGCTCGGCACACTAATGGTTGAAATGAATTCAGACTCGATACCTTGGATGATAAGGAAAGAAAAGGTATTCCGTTTGAAATATCCTCTTTAAATCATTGATAATTACAATTATCAATTGTAATTTATTGCTTTTATATTAAATCATTAATTATAATTAGATCTCTGATCCTTTTATAATTAGCGGATGCCATATTAAAAGCGGATCTGAAAAACCTTTGCAACTTCAAGACTTAAACGGTTTGACAACACGATATATAGCCACCGCTGTAAGAGATCCAGTTCCTGTCGAGCAAATGTGGGTAAATGTAGATACCAAGAGTTTTAGACAAAAATAATCATAATTCCACCGCATTTAAGAAAATAAACAGTAGAGAAAAATGTAAACAGAAAACATTGAAATCTCCAACGATGTGCTGAGTTTCATTGCATTCGAGGAAAGGAAACGATTGCTTATGCTTCCTTCGGAAGAAGACCCAAATGACAAGAAAAACCTGAATCACTTGTACGTGTGTATATATATATATATATTATATATATATATATATATATATATATATATATATATATATATATATATATATATATATATATATATATATATATATATATATATATATATATATATATATATATATATATATATATATATATATATATATATATATATATATATATATATATATATATATGTTTATTTAAATTTCCAAAATAGAGAAAAAAATCTGAACCTATGAAATTTACTGACGTTTAGTGATTTTAACATATGGAAGCCTGTGTAAAATTGAAATTTCTTCCTTCAGATCAGTCTGCTCTTGTTTTTAGATTAATATTAAAAAAAAAAAAAAATTTAAAGGACTGGATTTAGCTTTGTACATCCTAAGATGTTTTTTTAATATTTTAATCTATGGAGTTATCATCCTTGATTTTCGAAAGTTGTAATTTCTTGCAGTAGTTGTCAATTTTGGAAGTGCAAATGGAAAAATTGTCTAAATACCACACGAGAAATACTTACTGAATGAGCGTCATACTTCATACTTAGCTTTCTCACAAAAAGATACTATGAGAAATTGTATATCTTATATATATATATATATATATATATATATATATATATATATATATATATATATATATATATATATATATATATATATATATATATATATATATATATATATATATATATATATATATATATATATATATATATATATATATATATATATATATATATATATATATATATATATATATATATATATATATATATATATATATATATATATATATATATATATATATATATATATATATATATATTATATATATATATACGTACTGTTTATATTTAAATCTTAGAGAGTAAAAAGATTAAAATGATAACTTTAATTAATCATTAAGACTTTCTGAGCTAAATTTTAGACACCAGTAACAAACGGAAGGACTAACAAACATTTTAAGATCCCTCACGTTAAGAACATGCTGAAACTGAGATTTTATCGTCCATATTGAATGACATTTCCCGTCCAAAGGTTTACGTTAAATTCCGGGTCCCGACTTCAAACCCTGTGACTTTTGTCTGGGTGGGGACAAGTCGCGTAGTGAATTACAGAGTCCATTGTGTGAACAAAGGGGCACATAGGAGAAACGATCCTTGACACCTCGCTCATAAAAAGAGAAGCGAAATTCTAGCGAGGGAGTGAAAAAGCGGAATGCAAGAGAGAGAGAGAGAGAGAGAGAGAGAGAGAGAGAGAGAGAGAGAGAGAGAGAGAGAGAGAGAGAGAGAGAGAGGATTTTCGGAACCGTTTTTTTTTTTATGGACGGTCTATATAGGGCTAAGACCATGAGTTGTTATTATCCGCAGCAACTGAATACAGATTCTATGCATACTTAATATAAAGCACAAAATATAGCAATTGCCTTTCAAAAGTAAATCGATTCAAACTTACATGAAACAATCACTGGCGTTTCTTATTCGGTGAACTTAGGCTTCTAGGCAATTCCCCTCGACCATTTCTCTGAAAAGGGAAACGGTGAGAATTACTGATGGTGACATGGTTAAATTCTAAAAGAAAAAAAAATCAAGTTATTTTTACATTCAGTTTCCCTGCCTTTCCTCGGTTCTTTTACTATGGCCAACGAATCCAAATGGTGTTGAGACCTTTTAAAACTGACCTACGGGAGGTCCCTCTATGAGGATATATCTTTGCGTTGAAAATTTTCAGTCCCTAAAAAAACATTCTTTGGAAATTATTTTCCAAAAATCAAAAACATATAAACACCTTTGCATTAGAATTAAATATTTCTGGAATTTATTTTTATCATAAATATGAAATATGTAAGAATTCAACATAAAGATTTGCTGTCTTCCTTGTTTGTATAAATTTTTTTTTAATTTGTGTCATTTTTCATTTTGTGACCACTTTCCAGGATATTAACCCAGGTATAAGCCAATAAATATTCATTAAAGATTTATAAACATCAGGGAAGAGGGGATAGTTTTCTGCACCTACACCTACACGCATATCTCGATTTCAGTATTTCACTTACCTTTACGAGCACCCATGGCTTTACTCTTAACATTTAGCATTCCAGCTGGTTAGAAAAACACAGCTATGAAATTTAGTTACACTTTTACGCCTTTTTCTGTAAGTCTTTTTTTTTGCTTAGGTCACAGTAAAGGGAAATAACACTGGCTGAAGGGTATCAGCGTTCTGTTATACTGGAGCCTACGTCTAGAAACAGAATTACTAGGTCCATGGAAGGTCCTCAGTAACAAAGCTAAATTTATTTTCCTTTTTGAGCTGGGATACTGCAGACTAAAAAATTCTTCGTTTTTAGGGTTATTGCAACTATATGTTTATTATGACTGACTAGTTTACTGTGTGAGGAAAATCTTGTACGCGCATAATGAGTGCATTGTACGTTAGTCTATGTCCAACATAATATGTATGGTTCTCTATTTGTGCGACGACGTTTTTGACAACGTAGAATGTATTAAAACATCCAAATGGATTGTGTACAAAAGTTAAGTATATGTTAGTTTAACCAGACCACTGAGCTGATTTAACAGCTCTCCTAGGGCTGGCCCGAAGGATTAGACTTATTTTACGTGGCTAAGAACCAACTGGTTACCTAGCAACGGGACCTACAGCTTATTGTGGAATCCGAACCACATTATACCGAGAAATTAATTTCTATCACCAGAAATAAATTCCTCTAATTCTTCATTGGCCGGACGGAGAATAGAACGCTGGCCTAGGAGAGTGCTAGCCGAGTACGTTATCGACCTATCCAATGAGGAACTGGATTGTGTACAACCAAGTTTCACTTACTAGGTGTATTTTCATTATTTTGTTATTAGGCTATTGGAGGATAATCAATTTTTCGTATGAATATTCCAGTTAGATAATGATGAATACACCCAGAATAACAAGAGTCATCCCTGCCACCGCCCCACCGTTCTTTTTAATTCTTCATCTAAATACCCTTTGCTAGCAGTTACTAATACCTTAAGGTGCGTTGAAGAGATGATTAACTTGAAAAACTGAACACTTACCCAAGCATATATAAATGTTGCTGCAAGATTAAGCCAGCTAAGACTAGCACCGGTCTCTTGCTCCTAGACCAGCTCATATCTGGTCATTCGTTCGTTCTCTGAATATTTTTATGCAAGTCTAGAAATATTTTGTGGTATTGTGTTTCCACTGTGAATTTTCTGTAGAACATCTGTTTATTTACTTTGTTTGAAACGAGGTTTACATGAATATAAGCAGAAATAATGCACAGAACTTCATCAACGCATCTTATAATATGAACTTTATGTTAGAACCCTTAGGTAATCATTTCTTTCAGAAACTTTGCACATAAAATAGAGAATAAGTATGATGATTGATGAACATCATACATGTCTGTTGAATCTGATCTTACATTTACTAACATGTCCTAGAACGCAAATATCTCTCCTCTTGACCGCAATGGGAAGGTTCCATTTTAACTTTACCAGTTATAATCACGGATTATAAAGCGGTTAGAAACAGTCCAAATATTACATAATCTCTGCCGAACAGGAAAGCAATGGTTAAAGAAATATGTAAAAATTTCCTGGTAAAAAAAAAGCACTAACTTTGAATTCGAGCACACAAAAGAAAGGTGCAATCATTCTAAAAAATTAAAAGTTCGATGAAATTCATATCAAACTACTAACAATAAAAACTAGAAAGATTAGGTCTAAAAAATGTAATGAAAAGAATATCTTCTTCAACGATAACATTTCATCTATATATATATATATATATATATATATATATATATATATATATATATATATATATATATATATATATATATATATATATATATCGAACCCAGGTCTCTATATATATATATATATATATATATATATATATATATAAATGGCATGTATTTCAGGTATGTATGTCCAACTTCTTTTGACTTGTGGCCCAGTGGGTGTGCTTTCCACCTGAGAGACCTGGGTTCGATATGTCAGAAATTTATTTCTGTTCCAAATGCACTGATGCAATTTCAACGAATGAAACTTGGTGGGTCAGATGACTTACTATCTGGGGAAAGAACACTGTGTGGTTACTCAGGTTCCAACATCACTAACGGCACATATCCCAACGTGAGTCAGAAATTTATTTTGTTCCACACGTGATTGTGTGTTGATGACATATTCACCAAAGGGATAACGAATGAAATGTTGAAAAGTGACAGCTATCAGGTAATTCCTGCAGTTGCTCTCAGGTTCCAATCTTTTAGACTTGTATGGCCCAGTGGGTAACGTTTTCCACCTGAGAGACCTGGGTTCGATGAGAAATTTATCTGAATAGATGACTTATTCACTCAGAATGTTCGAATGAAATGTTGTCAAGTGGGTCAGTCGGGAAGTTGGGGAAAACTGCTGGTATGCAAGGTTAGCTTGCCCAGGAAGGGGTTGCTCTCAGGTTCCAACTTCTTTTAGACTTGTATGGCCCAGTGGGTAACATGTCCACCTGAAAATAACCAGAAACGACGTGATGTGTTGAGAGTCTAACCCATATATATATATATATATTTTCGTGGTTATATATATATATATATATATATATATATATATATATAGGTATATATATATATATATATATATATAAATGGATGTATGTAGGCATGTATGTGTGTGTGTGTGTTCCACATACGCTCTGAAATGCACTGAGCAATTTCAACCAAACTAGGTCTGCAGATGACTTACTATCTGGGAAAGAACACTGTGTGGGTATGACATCACTGGCACATAAGGGGGTGTGTTTGAAGGGGTGACATGTAAATATAACCGAAAATGACAGCTATTAGTGTCTAATCCATAGTTTTCGAGGTCGCTGAGATGAATAGTGACACTCTCAATGTCCTTTAAGTCCAAGTTCAGCCCCGATAGGAAGGGGGGTGAGAAGGGGTTGGAAGGAAGGAGGTAACATGTAAAAATAACCAGAAACGACAGATATTAGAGTCTAACCCATAGTTTTCGTGGTTGCTGAGGTGAATAGTGACACTCCCAATGCCCTTTAAGTCCAAGTTCAACCCCGATAGGAAGGGGGGGTGAGAAGGGGTGGAAATGGGGAAAGACATGTAAAATATAATGGAAAATAATCGAAAAAGACAAATATTAGTGTGTAAACCATAGTGTTCAAGGTCGTTGAGATGAATAGTGGCACTTCCGATACCCTATGCGTCCAAGTTCAGCCCAGATTGGAAGGTGGGGTGAGAAGGGGCAACATGTAAAAATAACTGAAAATGACAGATATGAGTGTCTAATTCACAGTTTTCGAGATTGCTGAGATGAATACTGATACTCCTGATGCCCTTTAAGTCCAAGTTCAGCCCCGATAGAAAGGGGGATGAGAAGGGGTGGAAAGGGGATGACATGTAAAAAATAATGGAAATGACAGATATTAGTGTCTATTCCACAGTTTTCAAGGTCGCTGAGGTGAATAGTGACACTCCCGATGCCCTTTAAGTCCAAGTTCAGCCCCGATAGGAATGGTGGGTGAGAAGGGGTGAAATATAAAATGTCAAAAATGCTGGACAATGTAACTGAAGAAACTATCTTAACAGGAAAGAGAGAGAGAGAGAGAGAGAGAGAGAGAGAGAGAGAGAGAGACAGAGAGAGAGAGAGAGAGAGAGAGAGGGAGAGGGAGAGGGAGAGAAAGTGTGAGAGAGAGAATAGAGGGGGTGTTGGGAGAGAGAGAGAGAGAGAGAGAGAGTTTATAGGTTGTCATTCAGAGTTTTCCCGGGCAGTGCCGGGTTGGTCAGCTAGTTGTATATACCACCAACATTTAAAATTTTAAAAATCTGAGATACATAATCTCAATCTGCATATTTCACAGAGTCGTTAAATGAAAATTGATTGTATAATTTATATCATGTTTATTTCCTCTCTTCGTCGTTCTGAATTGTCGATTTTATCGATGGTAACATTAATCTTGGAGAGAAGAGCATTAGAATCAATGAATAAGCCATGGGAAAAATGTATTGCTCTTTATATAAAAATTTATTGAATGACTAATATATATTCATGACACTTTATATTTATAACACTTGCTATATTCTCACTCTCTTGATGGGAAAAAACTGCAGGCATAGCATCGTCAGAGAAATGGTTCTTGTTTGTCTTTTGGCTTATCGTTTATATAGTCGTGTAGGACTTCATAATACAAGAGAAGTGCCTGTTGTTTTGTACTGACATTCCTACTTGTCTGGATACCCTGTAAAGATAAATAGCTTCTGCCATATCCGAACGTGATGGTTTATCTGACCCCGAACTCCGGCGATTGTGCCAAAGATCACCAAGATCATATATATATATTAATAGCAAAGATGACCCACTCCAGTTAAAATCATGACCAGAGTCTCAGTGTTTGTACATAGAGAACGAAGAATCTGGAATCAGGCATCTTTAGTCAGGACGGCATTGGAATGCAGACATCGTGGTCACCACCCACCTGAAACCTCCAATTAAAAAATAATCAAGCAAGACCGACCACCACTGAGTCCCAGCAAAGCAAATCCACAGGTCAGCCCTGTTATCCAAGGTCCAAACTTTAGAAATACAAGGTCCAAATATCAGAACTGCAAGGTTTAAAGACCAGAACTGCAAGCACAATCCAAACATTAGAACTGCAGGGTCCAAAGTTTTGAACTGCAGGGTCAAAATATTAGAATAGCAAAGTCCAAATATTAGAACTGCAAGGTCCAAAGATTAGAACTGCAAGGTCCAAAGTTTTGAACTGCAAGATCCAAATATTAGAATAGCAAGGTCCAAAGATTAGAACTGCAAGGTCCAAAGATTAGTAGTTCAAGGTCTAAGTTTTGAACTGCAAGGTCCACAGTTTTTAACTGCAAGGTCCAAAGATTAGAATAGCAAGGTCCAAAGATTAGAACTGCAAGGTCCTAAGTTTTGAACTGCAAAGTCTAAATATTAGATCAGCGAGGTCCAAAGTTTAGAACTTCAAGGTCCAAAGTTTAGAACGGCAAGGTCCAAATATTAAAATAACAAGGTCCAAAGATTAGAGCTGCAAGGTCCTAATTTTAGAACTGCAAAGCCAAACATTTGAATTACAACCTGTCTCCAAGAATAGCACACAAGGAATCTTCTGTACGTAAGCAAATCCGGTTGGAATTCCTTAAACTGGTTCAATGTGTACCCAATTTGTTTGAACTTTTATGGGCTTTTTATCGTATATATATATATATATATATATATATATATATATATATATATATATATATATATATATATATATATATATATATATATATATATATATATATATATATATATATATATATATATATATATATATATATATATATATATATATATATATATATATATATATATATATATATATATATATATATATATATATATATATATATATATATATATATATATATATATATATATATATATATATATATATATATATATATATATATATATATATATATATATATATATATATATATATATGTGTGTGTGTGTGTGTGTGTGTGTGTGTGTGTGTGTGTGTGTATTATAATTTATAGTTTTTCTCGTATGCAGATTTCGTTGAATTCGATAGATGTTTGTTGTTGATCGACTTTTCATTAGTTTCGCGTTACTTTCTAAATCGCCTACGTTCTTCCAAACGTAGTTGACCAACAAAGAAACGAAGATTAACTCCTTTTTCCATTTACTTGGGGCACAACACCACAGCTGTTCCTCACTCGTCGTTACCTCTTCAAAGTGTATTATATTATTTGTTGTTGTTTTTGATTAAGCTGGCCTTACGCCAGCACGGGCTCTTACTAATAGAGCAGCCCGTAAACATTATCTTTGTATTCTGTTGTTTTATTACAAGATGCGGATGGAATTGTAGTGTCCGTAGACATTAACAATACATTTAAATATAATACAATAAAATAAATCATACAAAATTATTTTAACTGAATTAAGCTGTACAAAATTACATATTACAATAAGATATGCAATAACCAAAAATTTTTAGGTGAACTATAATGGAAACAAAACCACGTGTGTTGGTTGTTTGGCAACAAACGAAAATTTAAATAGGCGTGCGGGCATACGGATTACGGGGAAAGGATGGAGGGGAAAGAGAGAGAGAGAGAGAGAGAGAGAGAGAGAGAGAGAGAGAGAGACGTGGTGATATTGGCCGCCTACAAGATGGGAGCGATCTTTCTGCTTCCACCGACTAATCATGGCAGAATCGGTCTCTATTTTATTACAAAGACCAACCCTGAACCGCCGACTGGATGCAGAAAGATCTCTCCCATCTTGTAGGCGGTCAATATCATCTGTCACCGAAATAGTAAATAACTCAAATAACGGCAATAACACTTCTTGAATTACGTCTCTCTCTCTCTCTCTCTCTCTCTCTCTCTCTCTCTCTCTCTCTCTCTCTCTCTCTCTTTCATTCCTCACCCAACCAAGCCCCTTCCCCCTTTATCCTTTCCCCGTAATCTGTATCCCGCACCCCTAATTAAATATTCGCTTGTTGTCAAACAACTAGAACACATGAATTTTGTTTCCATTATAGTTCACCTTAAATTTTTTGGGGTTATTGTATATCTTATTGTGATGTGTTATTTTTATACAACTTAATTCCGTTAAAATAATTTTTTATATTTTATTTTATTGTATTATATTTAAATGTATTGTTAATGTTTATGGAGGCTACAATTCCGACCGCATCATGTAATAAAAAATCAGAACACGAAGATAATGTTTACGGGCTGCTCTATGAGCAAGAGCCCGTGCTGGCATAAGGCCAGCTTAATACAAAAAAAAAAGTTAATATAGTACACTTTGAAGATGCAACGACAAGTGGCTGTGGTGTTGTGTTCCCAGTAAATGGAACAAAGAGTTTAATATTCGTTTCTTTATCCATCAACTAAATGGAAGAACGCAGATTTCGAAAGTATTGTGAAACTAATAGAAAGTTAATCAACAACCAAAAAGCCATCGAATTCAACGAAAATTTCATATATATATATATATATATATATATATATATATATATATATATATATATATATATATATATATATATATATATATATATATATATATATATATATATATATATATATATATATATATATATATATATATATATATATATATATATATATATATATATATATATATATATATATATATATATATATATATATATATATATATATATATATATATATATATATATATATATATATATATATATATATATATATATATATATATATATATATATATACATATACATACATATATATCACACATTACCATAGGTGAAAAATAAGAAACGGCTCTTGTAGGTCCTGACCGGTTTCCGACTTTATTTCCAAGCCATTTTCGAAGGACTGATACAGAGTGTGAGAAGTCACAAAATATATATACTACAAGAACAGTACTGACGAACATACACAACCGTTAGAGACTTATCCCCACTCAGGCCGGTGTTGAGGTAGGAGTGGCCTTTAAAACTCATTTGGCTAAAAATCACAATAGACTCTCAGGGACATTGTTGATAAACAGACCATACCCCACCTCAGATCCACACCATTGTTCTTAAATGCGACATTAACACCAAAATTCTTAAGAAGATGAGGATATCTTTCATATTATTATTATAAGGCAAAACAAGCAATGTTTTTTTGTGTTGTAACATGTTCTTTCTGGTTTTTGATACATAGTCTTTCTCTGACGCTTCAAATGCACTGTTTAATACACTATCAGGATATTTTTTTTTTTGCCTGCATTCCTAATCTTATCTATTTCATCATCAATATATTCAGGGCTACATACCGTAATGCTTTTAAAAACATAGATGAAAACACTGACTTTTTTTTAACCTTATTGCTTTGTCCAGAATAGAAATGCACATAGGAAGAAATATTAGTGGGTTTTTCTATACACACTATATTTAAAACTACTTTTTCTTCGTATGAGGACATCCAAAAAACGGTAAGCACCCATCATTTTCCATTTTCATCGTGAATTTAATTGATGGTACTAATTGATTTAACTTGACAAAAAGTTTTTACATCTTGTTCCTTGGCCATACACAAATTATGTCGTCAACATACCTTAAAACCATGTTACATTACGTGGGATTATGTTGTTTAATATGTTCTTTCAAAAATTCCAATATCTTTACTTAACACTGGGGAAGAGGAGGGTGTAAATAATTGCCATACGTAAAATGGGTTTTGTTGAGTAAAATTTGACCATTTAAATTCAAATTTACAATCTTTTAAACATAATTTAATCAGTTCAATTAAAGTACATTAGAAGAAGAAAAAGGGATATCCAGCTGTGTGTCCTCTAACAATTCAGAGAAAAACGCCATCAAATCATCTAGGAAGAAGCACACTTTGTGAATAGTGATACAACATCAAAACTCCAGTCAAGCCTGAAATAAAAATATTAATCTTACACTATTTAGGTTATTTATCAGGTCCCGAATTTTTAGACGAAGAGTTGGATTATTTGCATTTGAGATGGTACCTACTATTGGGTTGAGAATATCAAACAAGGAAAACTATTTTGGTATGAGGGAACCAACTGAACAGATAATTTGGCCTGGAAAGAAAGTTTGTGAATAGTGGTTTCAATAAGAAAGTAAAACCCATTAACAGGTAAGCGAAAGCCTTATCAAATTGATAGGCAGCTCAAAAACACCATTAGGAATAAAATGTATAGAAACAAAAACTCGGTAGAGGGGAAGAGATTAGCAAACTTTCCTGGCAGGCCAGATTATCAGTTCAGTTGGAAACTGGCATCATAAAGAGCGAAGCAAACAACATCTGCAGAAGATATTCTCAACCCAGACGTCGGCAGTTGCCAAACACAAATGGGAAAATGATCAAGAATAGACTGTGAAAATATGAGTTTTTTGTACAGGCAAAACACCAAAAAAACATCTAGATAGTGTATTAGAACAGTGCATTTAACTTGCGCAACAACACGATGGCAAAACACAGAAACGGCTTTGAAGACAACATCAGAAAAATCATATACTTGTTTTGCAGTAGCAAGGAAACGAAGAAAAACGCAAGAGAACGCCCTGGAAAATCGGATATCTGGAAAGGGATCAGAGAAAGACCAATGTCAAGAGAGGGTTAGGTCAACAAGACAACAATGAAAAAGTACTTATCAAGAACTCCCCAGACAATACAGCTAATGGGTTTGCTCATTATAAAATGATAATGTGTAAGTCTTGTCCAAGAAAGCTTTTATTTTGGAATAAAAACCATTAAATACCATCCAGTTTGAAAAGGTCCTTTTAGTAACAACATAAGAAATATATATATATATATATAGGAACATATATATATTTGTACATGTTAGTGAGAACAATCATGCTATCAACTGGGAAGGGGCAAAATATTGCATATTCTAATAATGCACTGGAAAGGAATATCATTGAATCTATATTTATATAAATAAAGTTACAACCATAATATGAATATCAGTCAAGGGATGTATAAACTTGATCCTTTAATATCAAAAGAAATTTGTAAATTGTTTAAACTTTAAGGTATATAGTAGAGATGTATGAAAATAGGATTATCATATATTTGTAAACATATATATATATATATATATATATATATATGAGTTTATACTATTTATATCCATGACACCTGTCAGGTGTGGATCTATATATATATATATATATGGTCTGTTTATATATATAAATATCCCCTGAGAGTCTATTATGATATTTTAGCCAAATATATTATATATATATATATATATACCTATATATATACCGGCCTGTGGGGATATGGAGTATATATACGGTATATATATATATTATATATATATCTTATATATATATATATATATATATATATATATATATCATATATATATATATATATTATATATAAAGTATAAATATATATATATATATATACATATATACATATATACATATATTCACCTATATATAATGTATATATGATAAATGAATATATATATAAAGTGATAATAATATATATATATATATATATATATATATATATATATATATATATATATATATATATATATATATATATATATATATATATATATATATATACATACACACACACACAAACACAAACATCAAATTTAAAATAGATTCTGAGATTGAATCCATAAGGGAAGTTATTGTCCAAACGTGAGTGACATCAACGACATAACATTTCTATATCATGGAAGACGGGTAATGACGTCATCCAAGTTGGTTATTTCGGCATCGCTGAAGTGCGGTTTTGCGGTCCAGCTGAGCACAAAAATAAATGACAAAAATAAAAGCTTGAATTATTGACAGATATTTCTATGTTTCCTGTCATAATATATTCCAGTCATTGCACTAAACCACGACCAAAACAACGTTCAGTTGTTGACAGCAGCTAGCTCTCTATGGAATGCCTGTTAGGCAAGCCATTGTTGATGAACCCTCAGATCCTTTTAACGAAAGAAGCACCCAGGAAATACCAGTTGTTCAAAAAAAGAAGAATTTTACTAGTCTTAGTAAGTCTCCATATATTTAATTGTTTAAATGAGCATTTTGCAACCAAACCTCTTTCAAATGCCATATACTGGTTTTAGGGAAGCTTTCCTCCCACAATTTAGCGGCCTTGTTGTCGTAACATGCTTAGCAAACATCCATCCGAGGGAACAATTGAAATTTTATTTTGCATAAAAAAGAAACCACGTCTGATGTATGGAGCTATTTCTAACTGACTAAATGTTCCTCTAGGGATAAGCAACACCAGGAAGTTTAGTTTATGGTAGAGATATTGGAACGGGAAAAAGAAATGTGGGCTACAATTCTCGGGAGAAATATGCAAGCTTCTAATCAAATTTGAACACTGTTAGACGCATTCCTCTTATGAAAAGTAATTATCAAGATTTCCAGGGACTAGGTACATTTTAAATTGCACCTCTGTAATGTCGAGTTAAATAGAACATATAAATGTGAAATGCAAATGGACGTTATAATTAAATCTGGAATGTAAATATAGATGTCAGTTCAATGTGAAGTTTAATTATTTGAGATGAACAGCTAAATATTATTGGTAATGATTAAGTATAAGTTACAGGAAGATATGAAATGTAACTATGCATAACGAGTGACTAAAATGTAAAGCACAATTATATACGATGTAAATATCTTCTCATATCCAGCCTTTGTGTAAGACAAAAACACTTGCCTCATATTCACCTGAACATAGCATAATTATTGTTATGGTTTTCATTTTTACATTACAAATGATTGTGCTCTCCCTTCCTAAGGTCTCTTAGCAATTTTTATTCTGTTTTATTTCTACACTATAATTACACTAACCTAGAATGTTCTGTATTATGAAACGCACTGAAGAGTAATAACGTCCTAGTTTCAGGGAGATTTTCATATTCTAATTCTGTTACATATCTCATCGTTTCGTATTTTATATAAAAAAATTTTTTCGATGTGAGTTTTGTCTAAATATCTGGATTATGGGCGTTCATAGGAAAACCTGATGCATCTATTTCGGTTTACTATAGTTAAGTATACCTTAGTTTTACCAGACCACTGAGCTGATTAACAGCTCTCCTAGAGAGGGCTGGCCCGAAGGATTAGACTTATTTTACGTGGCTAAGAACCAATTGGTTACTTAGCAACGGGACCTACAGCTTATTGTGGAATCCGAACAACATTATAGCGAGAAATGAATTTCTATCACCAGAAATAAATTCCTCTGATTCTTCATTAGCCGGCCGGAGACTCGAACTCGGGCGTAGCGAGTGCTAGCCCACAACTCTACCGACTCTCCCAACGAGGAACTGGTTTACTAGAGTATGATGATATACTTTCAATTGAATGAGATTGATTAGTACGTGAGTGATGGTTGCGTCTTGATAATTTGAGTTAAGGCTTAGGATTTGAGCTTAATATCCAAAGAAGTTGTTGCCTCTGCCAAGACAACATATGTGAATAACCGTGATTTGCCTGAAAATGGCTTATCTGAGAAATAAAGCTACTGGTTGATCTTTAAATTTCAAATAAATATCCAATTATAATCATCGTAACAAATTTCAAATGCTTTTCATATTACAAGGAATCCAACAGATAAGCATCATGAATAATGCAGAACTCGATAAGAAAATGAATAATTATTTTTCTTTAATTGCTCCGCTTCAGTGAACTAAAATGTTATTGAATGTGAAAGAATCACCTACCCAAATATAGGCATGCATACCCACACT
This sequence comes from Macrobrachium rosenbergii, assembly GCF_040412425.1. Lineage (NCBI taxonomy): Eukaryota > Metazoa > Arthropoda > Malacostraca > Decapoda > Palaemonidae > Macrobrachium > Macrobrachium rosenbergii. The sequence continues at coordinate 2,128,585 of NC_089764.1, read as the reverse complement.
CTCGCGCACCTGAGCTGCCATTTATACTATCACTCACTCTCCTTTTAAAAATGCCATCAGCAGTTTAGCGCACTAGCGGATCCAGGGGGGAGGGGGGCACCTGGGCACGTGCCCACCCCATGAAAAATAATGACTAAATAATAATATTGAAGATTTAAATAATAACGTACAGTAGATGATAAATATAAAAATGGGAAAACATTTGAATTCTATTATAAAAATAATAAAATTGAGAGAATATATATGTGTGTGCATAATATGAATATTGGTCCCCGCCCCGCATGAAATTTTTCTGGATGGGCTAGTGGTGCTGTAGCGTTCAAGTGAAAAATTTTTTATCTACATTTCATATCGGAAACGTAACTGCTGGGTACCCATTTATTCTAAATGCTACTCTAAGAAAACTTTACGATTGTAAGTACACATCTAAATATTTCAAGTTTTAATAACATAAATGGAAGAGAACTCGCGCAATACAAGATACACAAATATCAAAACGTCACACGTTATAAATCATTTTCTTGATCGAGAGTTACATTGTCGTAATGTCTCTTTTTATATCACAGCGGCGTCCAATCCCTGTGAGTGCAGTCAGTCTAGGAGCTTTTGCATCATATTTTCGTTTATATTTTTTACCATTTGTAACATGTATAATGTCTATTTGTTTCTGAGGCTAGATGTTTGTGAAAGTTGGCCTCTAAAACCACACTAGATCCAGAGGCATTAGCATGTCCCTAGATTATTTTAACTAGTACTCATGAAGCTCTTCCGAGAAAAAAATAAGCATATCTCCGCGTTTACCATATCCAAGTCAGAGACTAGAATTTTTTCATAACAAACACGAAATTTAAATCCCCGTCTTCTTTATGGAGAAAAATATAAAGGTAGTTTTTCCTTTATTCTTCTTTTGATATTGCCATGCAAATACCGGAATTTAATGCAAAAGTGATTCCAAGAAAATCAAATAAGTCCATCTTATTGCCTGACATTTTGCTTTCCATTTAGAGAACGTGATTTGTAACGGCCCTGACTGGCATGGATTTATAGGTCTCCCTCCGTTTAATTCCTTCGTCGCGTGCCCGCACACACGCCGTATTGTAAGAAACTTAATTTCGTCGTTTTTCTTCCTTTAAATTTTCCTACAACTGGCGGAAATGCTGGAATTTATACCCTTAACTAAACCTGCCACTGCAACTGGCAGCCATGAATGAGTTATCTATTTCGTAGAGATATGGAGCTGTGGTGCTGCCATATTAGGTGTTTTTCTAAATAGACAGGTGTAACATTTAAATATATGAAGTCGCATAATGGAAAGTTATCCTCTTTATTCTTAACTGCTTCCATAATAAAAATTGTAAAAGAACGTCATTTGCTTTTAGGATAACACAAGGGTTAATTTTAAATAATAGCTGAAATATGGACGGCCATCTTCTTTATTTTTATGCCAAAAAAATGGAAAAGATGACATATTATGCAACTGATAATAATCATTTGCATGTAGCAAATTAATTTTATCACTAATTTTATGTTCATTGTAATAATTCAAATAAGCAAACAATTATGTGTGTTGATTCTGTTGGGCAACTTTGGTGAACAATGTGAAAAAGATGACATTTATCTTGTACAATTATAAACTTACGTATTACTGTGCAATCATTGCTCAAAATGTTATACTGTAAAATAAGTATGAAATAAACAAATGAATGAGAAATGTAGATCTAGTAATGATTGAAGTTCAGAATAAACTAGAATAACTGTTGCAAAAGCAGTTACGATTCGATTCATTTCCAGTGCAGACTTTTGGATTTCGCATTTAAAGAGAGTACTGAGTCCAGGCAGAGCAGATTTTCCCTTTTCAGCATTAATCTTTGAAGTAAATTGTCACAGGGTCATTATCTTCTTTCACTACAAGGATCACTGACCCTTGGAAAATTTTGCCCGGACAAAATCCATTGATTGAATGAAGCATCTTATCATCCACTTGCTAGATAAAAGAGCAATCGTGGGACGGAAAATGCGAAACGATACTCAATAAGGAAATTGTACACATAAAACTCTCGTGATGGCTAGCGGGAAATCTTAAAGAAGCGTTGACGAAGTATTAAGAAACTTGAAACTCAATAGAAGATGCTTAAACTTGAGGGAACGTAATTCCTTCGTAGTAACTGAACATCAAAAATCACTTTAATCCAGTTCCCGGTATTGATTCGCAAACTGTGATACTTTCTTAATTTTTCGTCACGGTTTTCATATATTTCATGATGGCCCTAGATGATACTAAAAGTTGATCGTTCCAAGCTTTTTTTTTTTGAAAAGTTCACCCTGGCAAAATCGGAACTGGTGGGATCCTAGCCTAAAAGAAGTTGTTGTAATGGAATGTCGCAACCAGCCATCATATGAACTCTTACAGTCTCCGCCTTGTTTCCATGGCTTTTATAACGTGTCATGAAACTGAGGATAGAATAACAGTTGTTTTCCAATATATTAATTTATATCGAACGATCTACTGTCTTTAGAAATGTTAATATAGGATCATTTTATGCAGTATCCATTAGTTATTCTCATTCCTTTGTGAAGAACCAATTACAGTATTACTCACTGATATTTTTATTCATTGCTAATTATACTGTGACAAAAGAATCTATTTGAAGAGGTTTTTGGGTATGCCAAAGTAAATAAGCTTCAAATAAAAAAATCATGATCATTATATGTAAGTAATGAGCTTGCCAGCCAAATGCACACTGCTTTCTAAATTTGTGAGTAAATTAATATAAACATACTAAAATTTCCCCTCCTTGCATTATGAAAAAAGCATAGATTTTTTCAAGAGATATGTTTGCGTTTACACTTTGTAAGATTATGAGACAGAGTAAGGTTATAAATTACCTTGTAAAATCTTTATGGAATCATCTAAATTAGCATTATATACCTATAGTTTCCCTCATCTTTTTAGGTAATCCTATCTATACCCAATAAATAAACAAACAAATACCGCCCATACTAAAGGGATTTAAAAGTGTCATATTTCTCGACAGATTTAATTCTATGATTCAGTACCCAAGCGGGATCCAAATGGAATCATGAATCATCCCTTACAGCCAGTTATTTGAGGCCAGCTTTAAATCATTTACCTGTCGTTTCAATAACAAATAGGCTTTAAACATTTCTGAGCTGATTTATTGGGTCAGCTGAGTGTATTTATTGCTTTAACTATCCCAGATGGAGTGATTCATAAATATAACCTAGCTATCTATTTCGTTTCAATCTGAATCATATGTTTTAGTCACAATGAAAGAGTAGCAAATGTGATTATCGTGTCTGGATACGAATATGTGATAATTACGATAACCATAAAATGGTAACGGTAGGAGAGTGACGTCAGACACTTTGTGAAAAGAAAAAAATTATTTATGGTCCAGAAGCAGAACCAAGAGCGGACCATTTACAGTTATATCAAGAAATTGGAAATGATTGGGGAAAGTAATGAGAAAGTATTTACATATATATATATAAAATATATTATATATATATATATATATATATATATATATATATATATATATATATATATATATATATATATATATATATATATATATATATATATATATATTTAATTTACAAGAGCGAATAATATCACTTTTGATAAAATAGATTTTTAGGAATTGTTTTAGATATAAATAAATAAAAACTATTTTAATATTTCTGAGGACCAAAATTATGTTAATGAATATGCATATCGTTAGGTTATTGTGTAACCTGTAGCAAAGAACAAAAAACACTATTACGTTTTAACCTCCTTGATGTGGATGCTAAGGTACCAGAATTCTTGCTTGTAATATTTTATGTAGTAACTAGCTTTCAAGGTCTGAAGTCTTATAGAACATAAACTACATTGTAGCTTAATCATTTACGTTTATGTATGTATGTATGTATGTATGTATGTATGTATGTATGTATGTATATGCAATAGTGTTTTTTGTTCTTTGCTACAGGTTACACAATAACCTAACGATATGCATATCCATTAACATAATTTTGATACTCAGAAATATTACAATAGTTTTTATCTATTTATATCTAAAACAATTCTAAAAATCTTTTTTATCAAAAGTGATATTATTCGCTCTTGTAAATTCTAACAAGCCTTGTTATTTTTTCAAGTTTTTAACCGTATCAATTACAGAAAAAATTACGCGTCGTCTTTCGGCATTAATTTACGGGATACAGTTTATCCCAATTCATAGATTGCTACATTAATGTATCAAAGTATTTTAATTAACCTCAATAAAGGAACAGCAAAATCACTTTTGAAAATATCTCGTGAATCTCACTCAGAAAAAGCTTACCTTGTATTGAGTTGTGAAAAATGTGAAAGATGAAATATTTCCCAGATTCCATGAAAATTCGCTTCGAAGGCTACTGTATTATATGCAAATCCATCATGAGATATGCCTCATCATGCTTCCTACTCCAATACGAATTTCAATCAGAATTTACGCTCTAGATTTATGATAAGAGTCAACGAAATTGCCCAGGAAGATTACAACAGAATCACGGGAAACGATAGTAGGAGGTCTCTGGTTAAATAACAGTTATTATGAAGCTTGGGGCCTACGTTCCTTTTGATTTCTTTTTCATAATAAGAACTATAATTTAGGTTAGATATCAGCTGCTGTTAAATTTGGTTAACATACCGATGGATTTTACAAGTCAGTATTCCGAGAGTTAATAAATATGAGAGCTACATTCAGCAACGTGCATAAATAATTTATAAAAGTAGGTATTTGTTATTAATTACCATTATAAAGTAGCAGAAAACAGCAATAATGTGTCAAGTTATTCTGACGGTGAATATAAAAAGATTTTAAAGAGAAAAATCAGTCTGCTGTTACGTTCCCTGCTGGAAATTTCATGATATAAACGAAAAGTATCCCTAACAACATGGATGTTAGGAATCCTAATGTCATTATGTTGCCTTACGCGAATTTTATTTCTCTTAGTCTGCAGACCTTGCTAACGCGGAAGTCTAATGTGAAGACGAGATCTAGCTAAATTGTTTTGATCTCCCCGACTCGGAAATGAAGTGTCTGCAAGCCTTAAAGGAGTGTGAAAATGAGTCAGTAAGTGGTAAATGAGGCTAAATAATAACAAAATCTGACTGTACTGACTAGCCTACCTCTTATAATACTCCCAGTTTATGATTCAAATAAACATAGTTATCATTGTACTTGATGATTCTCATTATCATATGATACTTAGTGTTACATTCGATGCCATGCTTTATTTGTTGCAGCACTTGAAAAAATCCTATGGCACTAGAAAACTGGCATGATTCATGAAGCTTCCCATATCTGTACAAATGATGAAAGCTAATTAGTGCAACATGCAAGATTTTTTTCATGCTATACACATTTATTAACAATCTTCCTTTGAATGAAAGAATTCTTCTTTAAAAGAATGATTTTCTGCCGGTGCATTTGGACCTGACCCAGCTTCTGGACTACAAAAAATCACGAAAATAGAATCAGGAATTATGACAATATACAAACATGGTTAAATAACTAACATGTTAATCAAATATTAACATTCAGCTCTTAAGATAAATGTAAAATGGCAACTATGAACAAAGCTCACTGTCTTGAAATTAGATAGATATGTATAAAAGTATACAATACAAAGATATACGGGTACACTTACTATATAGGGTTTGAAAAGAGTGCTTAAAGCGGATGATGACACGCACAGAGAGAGAGAGAGAGAGAGAGAGAGAGAGAGAGAGAGAGAGAGAGAGAGAGAGAGAGAGAGAGTGGTGAGCAATAAATCAGGTTGGATTCCGTAGGATCCCCGCAAAGGCATCAAAAGTATCGTAGACATCGAAAGTTTGATGTAGAGTCAATATGTGGGAAATTAGTTTTTGCTGAAATTAATAAACCATATTTTGGTATATAAAAATCTCTGACTATTTAATGTGTATATTTAATATGTGTAATTATTTTGAGATGGTAAAAGAAAATTACTTTTCGTTTTCCAGACGGACATGAGGAGCTGTTGGAATTCTTGGTGGACAGAGTATCGTTACTTTCAGGATTACTTGATTTCAGGCAAGTGAAGAGGTCCATGGCACATGAAACGGGATTTGATTGTAGGTGCAAATGGACTTTGTGTGATGGACCTAGTTGCACGGAGGTTCCAAAGTGCTCCAAGTGGCAGACTTGTCTCTTTGCTTTAGATTGCTAACACATCTAGGCTACTGTAGTTTTGCATTTGTCTATGAGGTTTTGACTCAAAATCGTCAATTGACTCCAATAACAAAAGTGACTGATCACTGACTAGCCAATCTCTTTTAATGCCCCCAGTTTATGATTCTTTATGCAGTTAACTCTGTACTTAATGATTCTCATTGTTTTAAGAAACTTGGTGTTACATTCGATTCCATGTTTTATTTATTGCAACACTTAAAAACAAAAATAAATATCTTATGGCACAAGAAAAATTTAAGCTAATAAACTTGTATGCAAAAGGTGCAAAATTCCAATAGAACTGTCGATGCATTGTTAATGTGAATAATCAAAATATTAGTGATATGTTAAAATTATGGTGGCACATTTTACTGAATGTTATAATTATGAGTTAGTCTTTTACCGAATTGACAGGAATGATGATTATTGGAGTATTATAGTTAATCATTTATCGAACTACTATTATTTTTCTTGGAAACTCCAGATTTATAAAGGTTTTGGTGTTGACAAAAAAAGCCTTGGTTACGCTACTAGAACAAAGGACGAAATGACAGTCTTCATTGAGCAATTCACTGGTATAGTTTACTGAAACTCACACCTTTTGTGACCTACCTTAAGACAATATTATCTACATTTTCTGGAATCTTATGGAGACTGTTTGACCTTAATAGATGAACGGTAAAGTTCTGGTTTCTGTGGATGAAAGTTCTGGTTTCGGTGGATGAAAGTGAGAAATTGTCACACTGTTTCAGAAGGCAAACTTCCTTCTACAGAGCGAGAATTGTATAGACAGAAGATAAGACAGATAAGGTTTGAAATGATAACTAATGCTAATTAGTGATTTTGGGTTGAAACAATAATTCCTTATTGTGTTGTAAACGGGAATTTTACAATTATGATTACCATAACTTGAGATATTTACTGCACGTTTCTGATTCAGGGTGTTTTCAAAGTTATAACCGTGAATAGATACACATTTTTAAAAATTAATCTTTAAGATACAGAGCAACCATCCAAACAAACACACTCC
>NC_089764.1:2106313-2118813 GCF_040412425.1 Macrobrachium rosenbergii | reverse complement strand
CAATTGGGAATCGTATTATGAAGCTTGTTGGAGGAAAAAGACCTAATGTTACAATGGTATACTTAGAATTTTTTATGTTAAGAAGTTTACTGTGAGTACGTAATTATTCTTTCATATTTCAAGGAACCCTGAATCTTACAACCTCTTTGCTTCCACGCCAAAGGACTCGTATCTACTATTTATTTTATGTAACTCTTTAAAAAGCAAAAACTCTAGCCAGTTGATATTTATATTATGTTTCGCATTTGGAAGTCAGTGTAAATTTGTCATAAATTATCAAAACATATTAAGTGTAAAATTTAACAGTTAAAATTGCGCCATTGTGTATAGACTTATTTTCTCTCTATTAAACCGTGCAAAAAACTGTAGTAAGTTACTTTACTTTTAATTTTACTGAGGTATCTATGATACTGCATCCTGATATCTTACTCATGTTAATTCAGAAAATGTCAAACAAACAGAAGGGTGAAAGTGAACAATTTCAGTCGGTTATAAAAAAGAGGTGGCTTCTTAATATTGTACGTTAATTTTTTTTTTTTTTTTTTATGTTTTTAGTGTCTTTTCACAAAATAACGCTCTCTGAAGTCTAAAACACGTAATACAAGAAACTTAAATTGTTAACTAACGCAATTTGTGCAAGAAGGAATGGCTTCGACACTGACATGAAACTCTTAAAGAATACAAAATGTTTTCATAACCAGCTTTCGGACAAATATATTTTACTTTCATATTTATCGTTTTACATAAGAGAACTTTGTTTCCTTGCCTCTAGAAATCATGACTTTTGTATGTCTGGAAATCCTTCTGACAGCTGACCTATAAAATTCGATGTTAAGATATATCGGCTAGAAAGAAGGGCTGTAATTCCAGAAGACGAATAAAATGGCGAAAAAGAAAAACAATGAGGACAGCGAATAAAAGCCACACTAGTAACTGCATTCTCTACTTTATATCGGGGTACTGAATAGTTAACCATTACTATATCATTTTTTTCTACAAATCATTCATAAAATTACCAAATCTACAAAGATCTTTCTTACACTGAACGCTCTTGGTCTTTATGCGAATGATATTCCAGATTTTCTGAATAATTCTTGAAATACGGTAGGAAAAAAAAAAAAAAAAAAGATAAATATAAAATGCTGAAACGTTTATCACATGATGATGGTTAAGAAATTATTAAAAATATTTCAGAGTGAATATTGATTGTGCAGTTAATTTTCAGCCCTTGTGACATAAATTCCTTGGCCTTGCGAGGAAAGGAATTTCACCCAATTATGCTGAAATATTTTATAATGCCAGTTAAACCTAGAATTTACATAACTCTGTGGTGTCTATCACCTCCATAAAGTCTAGTAGACTTCCAGGAAAATTGATCTAGGATTGAAAACCCTAGGAATCCATGTTTACAATAATATTTCATTTCTGATAGAAGAAAGTATCGTATTACTTTTACTTTTAATTGCTATCAATGAAGTTATCTTCTATACTTTTTATTTTGAGATTTACTGAAAGAGTATTTGAAGGAATTCATACCATTATTTCCAGTTTCTCAGAATTTTACGGGACACTTTCATTAGCAAATGTATATAACTTTATTTAGGTAACTGGATTATACAAAATTGTGACCATTATAGGAGCCTTTTAGTGCAAGCTCCATATTCAATATTTCTTCCGGCAAGAAAACAAATTGTATTTTATTTTTGTCTTTTTGCAAATTGTTTTTGCTCAAATTTATTCTACTCTCTTTCAAAAGGAATCGGGGCACTGGACACTTATAAATATTACGAGAAATAAAATTCTAAAATCGTATGAAATGAAAAAGTACCTCTGAATAACAGATTGAGGAAACCCTTTAATCTATAACGAACAAACCCAGATAATAATGAAGTTGCAGTAAGAAAAATTTTTTCTCAGTGTCAGGGAAAATTCCTCAGGTGAGGTGGATTACCATCAATTTCAATTAAATATCAACCCGACCATTAAAGGAGCAAAAAGCCTCATGTCCACGTAAAATAAATTAACGAACAAATGTTACTTAAACAGAATTATAATTATGGATAGAAGGTTTAGTAACCTGCGAGTAATTTTCAACATTCTGCTTATCTAATATTCTAGTTAATTTAGGAAATTTACACTGTCGAGCCAAGTGCTGGGCCATTCAGCGCTTAGGACAGTGATAAGCGGGAGCTGGGGTGGTTCGACATCAAAATAAATAGATCCAGAAAACAGAGATGAATTGCAAGGACCTAAAGTGACACTGGGAGAAAAATCCCACAATTGCATTTGGGAAGTGGTAGAGCAAAGTGAAGAAAGGCAGCGAGATGGAAGGTAAGGTAAAAGATTAAAAAGTCGGTGCTGCCAAGGGTCGGAGGGGCGCTAAAAAGACCCTTTAGCAGTGTTCACAGAGCACTGCGCGAGGGGCACCAAAGGAATGATCCAGTTACTTTACGGGGTGTCTACTCTGTTGGCTGTGAATTTTGCAGAATATGGTTTATTCTAAATTACAAGCCGTCAGTCCGTGAAGTGTATTAGAAAGTAGCACTTCAATATCTGCTCATTTACATCTGAATGTCTTCTTGGTAGGCAGAAAGAAAATAATATAAGAGAAATGAGCGCGAGAGTTCAGAAGAAATAAGGAAGAGTAATGAATTTAAACTAGAAATATATCAGTCATGTTCATAACAGAAAAATAAAGGTGTTAGATGTTTTTTAAGATAAACTGTGCAGGCAGAGGATTTATATCTACACTGTTTCGTCATCAATTTGTTTATGTCCTACATAATCTAAATAAGCCCTAACTGGTATTGGATATTATCTCTCTCTCTCTCTCTCTCTCTCTCTCTCTCTCTCTCTCTCTCTCTCTCTCTCTTTCTTTATTTTACATTTATGCAGAAACCTTTGGAATGACTATATGTTTTACGTATGAGCAAGGAAATCTTTTGTCTTGTGTGTGTATGTGTATATATATATATATATATATATATATATATATATATATATATATATATATATATATATATGAAGTGTACTTAAATTATGGTAGGGTATGGTAAGTTACCAGATACTTTAGTTATATATATTGGATCATATTACACTGAAGAAAAGTGTAAATGGAAAACTATATTGACGATGTACTCTGTACAGTAGTGTAACATAAAAAGGGCAGGGGAACATATTTATTCGTACGGAATAAGGTATAATTTGAGCACCGTGGTAAAAAGTGTTTGATAAAAATCACCAAATATCAAAGATCTAGTTTGTGAATGCGTTCTTAAGGCTGCTGTATATTTGTAGATTATAGTTATTAACAGAGCGTTGTTGGAGCTGCTAAGCTTAAAATAGAAAACATCGTGCACTATTTGCCTCCTAGTAACGTGCCTCAGAAATTAATCCTTAATAAAAAGTTTCCTTTACGAGATGCTGTTGGATTGTGCAGTTACAACAAAAACTGATAAGAGAGATCCTGCTTTGCCTTTTTAAAAATATATAATTATATGCGAACCCACTGGAAAATATGGGCAGGATCAAATAAACCGATCAAAATACATAATATAAATAAAAGCTTGATATGGAACACTATAATGAAAATATATTTAAATAAAGAGCAATTGAAAACAGAATGATTACTTAAATCACAGCGAAGGGGAATGGTGGTTTTATACGTCATCTAAGCCTCTGTTAATATTACGAGTAAATAGCCTCTACAACTTAACCGGAATAAATCTCTACACACTTAGAGAGAAAGGGAAAAAACCTTTGATACTCTCTCTCTCTCTCTCTCTCTCTCTCTCTCTCTCTCTCTCTCGTACTAGCAGTGATGTCACGAGCATCTCACAGTCTAGAGGACCTTCCGTCAAGGCTGTGTCATCAGAGTGAGTGATGGAAGAAACCGTATGGGATCGTTTTCTGATCTGTCAATTATATCTCTTTATACCTATGGAGTAAATCTGATGCCTGTTTGTTACCTGGATGTTGTGGGAAGAAAAAAAAAATGTGATGAGTTTTCAGTACTCCGATAAACATAACACAATCAAAATATATTCGAAAACATGAGGCACTCAATGAGGCACTCTCTCTCTCTCTCTCTCTCTCTCTCTCTCTCTCTCTCTCACACACACACACACGAAACATACACATACACAACTGCTCATCTGAATGCATGACTAATTTTCTCTTCGAATGAACCGAAGCACGGCTGACCTGAAATAGGCAATTTGTATTTGTATTGTTATATTGTCAATGGTATTCACATGAGCGGAGGCAAAATCTATCGTCGGAGCGTGCCTTGGAACCGAGCGTGATTAGTCCACCCTTTCCTTAAGAAAGGACGCTACTTGAACTTCCAATTCCTGTCCTCTTACTTCGATATTTTGCATGGCTGCTGTATTTGGAACTTTAGGCAACTCACTTTTTTCCGACTATTTTATTAGGAATCACCAATATCTTTTATGCGGGACTTTGGGAAATCCTTAGTTATGGCATTTTCTATCATCCCAGAGGAACTCAGTCGTGCATGGTATAATGTCGTCACCGAATATCTCTGATTATAGATTTAGACCTCTTAAAATCCATTTCAAGCTTTTTGCCTAACAGTATTATGTACGTTTTTGTTTAGGATAAAATATGTTTCATTTCTCATTTCCTGTCATATTTATCAGGCTTCTGTTTTCTAATCTACTGGATATCTTCTGCTCATTAATGGCCTTATTTATATTGTTTCATTCTGCATACGTGCGCTAAAACGTGCCCTCCATATAATTCACAAATCATTCCTTTTCAAATATCAACTCAGGTGCTGTGACCTCATGCAAATGACGACCCTACAGCATAACCACATCCACGGTCTCCACGACAGATTACCATACAACTCTGTCCCCTCTCCATTTCAAATATCCAATTATATCTTGTGAAGATTCAATTCACCCTGACAATTCCATCAACGTTCTAGGACTCGGTATCTTCAACGAGCTGTTTGGAGGGTCGCAGATTAAATTGATAGGTCTGCTTTTATAAAAGAGAAACAGTTTTTTTATTTAATAACTCATTTACTTACCAGTTCTTAGATTGATGTTGCCTTTATCCTTTCCTGACTTGACTACGTCTTTCATATTTGTCATATTTTGTGTCACCTTCCTACATAGACCTGAATAGAGACAGGCCAGTTGATCAGTTATTAAATCACCATCTCTACGCTAATTCATACAGGTATCTGTTGATCAATAACTGGACCATCATTTCTGTGCTAATTCATACAGGTATCAGTTGATCAGTAACTGGATGATCACCTGTGTGCTAACCCATACAGGTATCTCTTGGTCAATAACTGGCCCATCACCTGTGTGCCTATCCATACAGGTATCTCTTGGTCAGTAACTGAACCATCATCTCTGTGCTAATTCATAAAGGCACATCCTGATCAGTAATTGGACCTTTATCTCTGTTCTAATTTCTGCAGGTTATATTTCGACCCCTATCAGACAAACTGTTGCTTAATTTCCTTTGTGGATATTGCTACCCCTCAGATTGCTCGATTCAGTGTGTATACTCTTTTTATGTACTGTAACATTTCATAATTTCTCTCCAGCTTCCGTTTGACTCAAACTCATACCCATCCATATTTTAGAGGCAGGTCTATTGCTCACTTTGTGTTAAGCCCTACGCTATTTTCTTCCCACTTTCTTCTTGCAGTGTTCCTCGGTCTAGGCAAAATAAGGGTACGAGCTTATCACTCTCATTGGCGTTTGAATAAATTAGAGAGCCATTTTGAACGACTCACTGAAGCCAAAAAGTATCTACTTTTAATGGAATATTTTTTTTCTGAAAAACAATCAGTGCTTCATGAACAACTCAGTTGATATTAACTGGATGATCAACGGCGATAACCCATTTTCTCTTGGTCAGTAACTCGATCCATTAGCTTTGAATAACCCATATAGTTATTTCTTGGTAAGTCATTGATCAATCATCTCAAATCTTCATAAAGGCATGATCAGTAAATAACAATTCATCTCTGTTCTAATTTTTGCAGCTATATATTAATATTATACAGATAACCTGTTGCTTAATTTCCTTTGTGGATACCCAAATTACCCTCAAATTGCTCGATTCATTGTGTATGCACCCTTTTTACTACTGTAACATTTTTTTTATTCCAGCTTGAGGTTGTAGTTTGACTCAAACTCAACCCATCCATATTTCAACAACAATCTATCTTCACTTTGTTTATAAGCCCTATTCTATTTTCTTCCCCATTCTTCTTGCAGTGTCCCTCAGGTCAATGATAAAATAAGGGCAGCGAGTTTGTCATAATTAGCGTTTGAATAAGTTTTAAGAGCCATTTTTGAACGACTCATCTTTTGCAAAAAAATTTAATGGAATATTTTTTCTGAAAACAATCAGATGCTTCATGAACAACTCAGTAAATATTAACTTTATAATGAGCGATAAACGTTATTTTTTCTGATATTCCGCGGATCCATTAGCTTTGAATAATTCGATAGTTATCAATATAAATCATCGTACAAACATCTCAAATCTGTATAATAAACATGTCATCTATTAAATAACAATATGCAGGAATGCTGATTATCCTACTCTATTTTTTTTTTTTTTTTGCTATTTATTAATATTATACATTATTTTGTTACTAATGGTTCTTAAAGTATTTCGGTGACGTGAATGTCTACCCAAATTACCCGTAAAGGTGAAATATATTCTGAGTGCACAATAAAGACCCTAAGGCCATTTTTTTTTTTTATTCCGGCTTGAGGTTGTGGTTAGCATTTAATTTCAACGAGAGCTCCATAATGTATAACAACAATTACTCTTAAATTAATATTTATAATCACTATTCTTACCTCACCCATCCCTTCCTTCACATCTCTCTTCCTCCAGGTAATGATAATAATGAAGGCAGCGAATGTTTATGATAATGAGACCGTTAATTCATTGTAATAGGATTTCCTCAAGTAACATCTTTTTGCAGAAATTAAATGCAGAAGCCCGGGGGTGCTCAAGATGTCTTCTTGCCTAAGGTACGTTGAGACCCTATGATATGAGAATTCTTATTATCGTTATTAATGCGTCCTTAAGTTATTTGCCCTAAAGGGGAAAAAGAAAGTGTATTTGAATGTTTTAATTATTTCCATTAATACACTTTCAAAAGAATTCAGTGACCTCTGCAGTTATAAATGAACTGTTGATACACGTGTTATTTCTATGAATCTATCTATAGATATAGATATATACATATATATATATATATATATATATATATATATATATATATATATATATATATATATATATATATATATATATATATATATGAGTGAACAGAGAGAGAGAGAGAGAGAGAGAGAACAAACAAAAAAGAAAATATCCTTTAGATGAACAATAAATACTCTTCTGTAAAACAAAACACAACTAATGCTTTGCTGTCAAGCAAATATAAGCGGTTTTGGTCATTCCCTTAGCAACATCGCACATCCAGTTCCATATTCAACACGCATGACGTTCAAATATACCTGATTATGAATAGTTAGTGACATTTTTTAAATGAGGTTTAAAACTCAATTAAGTTTAAGGAACATTTACTAGCAAAAAACTCACAAGTGAAAATATATTTGCAGGAGACAATATGAAGAATAGGGTGCACTCAGATATAGATGAAGAGGAATAACGCTAAAGTTTTAACATCAGCGAAGCATAGGACCTTCACTTTATTCATGTTGCTATGTTATTTGTGTGCTCAAGATAAACTGGTATAAAAGAAAGATGTATTTAGAATGTGCGCTCACGCCACCATTATTCCTTAAATCAAATGGAGCTTCGGTTACTGAAAGTAAGTACCAACAAAGTTTTTTTTGCATGAACTCATATATAGGTACATATATACTTGTATATACATTCGTGCTCCCATACCTTCATATACCCTATATATACGGTACAATCGTGTCACACATCACTTCTACATATTTTACCAGTGAACAGGGACACAGATGTAGTATCTGAAATATATGGTTGCAATGTGTATATAGTCTTTTTATGAGCCTTTTTATCCTCACAATATATATATATATATATATATATATATATATATATATATATATATATATATATATATATATATATATATATATATATATATATATATATATATATATATATATATATATATATATATATATATATATATATATATATATATATATATATATATATATATATATATATATATATATATATATATATATATATGTATATATATATATATATATATATATATATATATATATATATATATATATATATATATATATATATATATATATATATATATATATATCAAGTGCTAATGGCATATGCACTCCACACTTCCTGAACAACATTTCCAACATTTTTAGTATTATTAGTATTTCATACTTGATTCATTCATTCTTATACCTACCACTGTTCAGTTATAACTTTTGGCTGTCTTTATGGCTACACTAGTATAGAAATAATGATTTTGAATAAACACCGAACTAATTTAACAACGATACTTCGCTCAAATATTGCAATGTCTTTGTTTCATAGTAAACTCCAAACATTATTCAGAAGTGTTAGTGCTACCTTCTCGTCATGTTTACTCATAATATTTGAAAGTCAAGAAGTCTAATGAAACAAAGGTTCTTGTATAACGCAGCCGACTTGGGTACTAAAAACTGCTGAAGCTGTCATAAACAAGCTGACCTAATAGCATTACTTGTTTCGAGATGATGGGACTTACTGTCACGTGGCTTTGAAATTTAATTACCTGACGCATTTGTATGCACTTCATATTATTAAAAGGATTTGTCGACATATCTGAGAACAGATTCCTACTACAGAATTTTAATTTTTTTTATGTTTTTATGTGCTTCTGTCAGATTCACTCCATGGCAAAAATATTCAGTGATCATGTAAGCGCGCAGGAAAAGCTGATAATAACTGTCTAATTTATCTTTATTCACATTTATATTTTATATCTGGCTCTAACGAGTTATCCTATAAGGTGCATTTAGCATAATTTACCTGTTTTATGTTTTCCTTTAAGACAACTCGTCTACAGTTCTTCGCATATGTCAAAAAATCATGTTAGAATATTTTATCCAAGTTAGATTTATGGCAGAAAATATCAACTGTATGATCAAATATATTTATTTCCTATTACAAAACTGCATTGCTGCAAAAGTATTCAAGGCAGTGGTTGCTTCTGTGAACATCTCATAAATTAAAATTTCATATCAGAATAAAATAAAACAGAAATTTCCTTTAATTAATAATGCAGTCCTCTTTATAGTTCTTAATAATCTTTCTAATTTGTGAATTATATTTTCTTGGGATATCAATATTTCTGTTCTGATTATCATAATTAGGAATAATAGCTGTAATACGACCATCCACAGGTTTAGTTAGAGATAATGACCCTTGTCAAATTATCCATGGAGAAGCCTGCTTTTATGTCTAAAAAGGGTCCTTATAAGTTGTTTTGTCAGCCAAATGACATCAGCTTCCTTTATTTGTTTGCATTATCTGTACTTAGAAGGTAGGAGCATAAATATGCTGTTATAGCGTTACTTGTTTTAATTAACCAACCTGACCAAAACTTCTATTGTGCTTTATTTCACTGTCATGAAAATGAGTGTCCTTTGGATTTACTCTTACCGAAAAAATATCTTATTATCTACAGAAGGCGGAAATTATGGTGGCGATTATGATGCTGAAGGTATTTAGTACTAAATTCAACCATCCTTATCATTATGAAATTACTTCCCTATTAGCGTAAACTCCCGAACAATAAATCCTTTTCGGGAGAACATAAAAACACACTCCTCTGGGGGAGGATCTTACCAAAGAAAGAGGACCGACATTCATTCTTCTTTAAGGTTTCCTGGATGATGTTTATAGTATTTCGGTCAAGGCAGAAAATCGGACTTTTTTTTATAAAAACATCACTGTACTTGTTTCTTTTTTTATAGAAAGTAAGGACATACGATGATCATGTGCCCTATATATGGCGTCACTTAAGCAGGAATTTGTTGTAGTTTTCCAATAAACTGTTCTGTAAATAGATTAACGCCCGTTGGTGAATTAACTAGGGATGCGAATTGCTCCCCTTCACCTAAACTTGCTACCTACGGAGATAATAAATACCTACAAAATATGATGGTATTTTTCTTTGTCCATTTTACTAATTTTCACCATACCTTCCCAAATGTTTATTCGATAGCTTATCTTTAAAGTAATCTTTTATTCATCTGTTTTACCTAATTACTTTTTGCGATTGCAATTTTAGTGTGAAATTTGACAATTTTATGTGGTTTCCATTGTCAAAATTTTTCAAACAATTTAGAATTTAAGCTACAAACATCTTAATGACTGGGAGTGACATAAAAGACGTTGTATGTATATTATATATATATATATATATATATATATATATATATATATATATATATATATATATATATATATATATATATATATATATATATATATATATATATATATATTATATTTCTGGGATTCTTAAAAGCTTATAAACATTTCCATCATCATATTATATATATATAGTAAAATATATATATATACATAATGATGATATATATATATATATATAGTTCTTGACAATTCACAATTCCTATTGGTTTATGCTATTTTCTTAAAAAACCAATGCCACTTGTATGTAATTTCGTTAACCTATTTTGCCTGTATATTACTCATCAAAAATATGCGTTATGTAGCTCTGATTATCTGCATTCCTTAAAATTTAAAAATAAAATTTCTCGTGTTCAGGGTAACATTTTCTGTTATCCTAATTGTAAAACTTGCAGAGAATGCAACTGGCTGATGCAAGTGGAAACTAAGAAATATTAGAGGAAAAATTCCTCCGGGTCTGTTGCTCACGGCAGTTAAACGAGGTGTTTAACAGTTGGGTGAGCAACGGGCAAAAAAGCGATAAACTGAAAATGGAAATAACAGGAAAGAAAAAGTTTAGTCAGGGCGACATGTCACGGATAAGTGTTTACTGAAGATAAAGTTTACCAGTAAGGAGATAAGGCATGCATCTGTATACTTTACCTTTTAATATAAAAGTTTGTAAATCTTTTGAAAATCTTTGAAGAATGGCATACGCAAATTTTTGCAGGAATCTGTTTGAGGGTGTTTGCGTATACAGTGTTGGAGGCACTACTTGGCTAACCCAGAAGACAAGTATCTTTGTTCTTTGGACTATTTACGTCCCTTACTCCTTCAGTTCCTTCATAGTGTATAAACTATATAGGAAATACTTGTGCTCATACGAACAGTTCATGTACACGAATGCATCTATGCAGAATCAGATAAAACTGATTATCGCATTTTGATACAGTAATAAATGAATTACCGTAGTATTGAATAAAGCTCGCCTCTCTAGAGAAGGAGGCAAGGGTAGGCATATAATTTACAAGAAAAGTGGACGACTGGGTTCCGGAATAGGAAGGTATGCAACGTTAAATTAAAATCCGGATCTGATAAAAGTCTTCTAAGTTTTTATGTCCTATTTTTCATTGGTTAACGATAATCTCAATTCATAATTCCTTAGCAAATTCATTTACTGGAACTGAAGCCTCCCTTTTACAAGAAGACCCTTTGACATATATTATTATCAGTTTTATTACCATTACCTCCAGACACATCAGCGTATGCACACGGGTGCATATATATATATATATATATATATATATATATATATATATATATATATATATATATATATATATATATATATATATATATATATATATATATATATATATATATATATGAAATTTTATCGCACTGTGATTTATATATATTCATGAAGATACAAATGTCGCTTAATATCCAATTCACGCTACTTCTTGAATATCACAATGGGGAATTATCACCGAAGGGGAATTTTTCAAGTGATAAATGTGTCGGTACCGCCGGATCTCAATCCCTCTACTCCAAAAGAGGTGGCTCAATAGTTTGACAGTCGAATGAAGTCGCTGGAAGGTACCGTTCGAGGGATCTAGTCCCGGCGGTACCGATCCATTTACCACTAAAAAATTCCCCTTCGTTGATAATTCCCCATCGTGGATATTCCTGAAGTAGCGTGAATTGGATATTTAGAGACATTTGAAGCCTCATGAACGTATATATATATATATATATATATATATATATATATATATATATATATATATATATATATATATATATATATATATATATATATATATATATATATATATATATATATATATATATATATATATATATTCTGACTAACATATATAGCGAATTTTACCAAATTATCGATATAGCCCCTTCATATTGGGATATGATGGAAATGAACACATATACACTCATACACACATACACACACACACATATATAGTATATATATATATATATATATATATATATATATATATATATATATATATATATATATATATATATATATATAT